>NW_028164837.1:196879-221879 GCF_964263955.1 Coregonus lavaretus
TCCTTGTATATAGTCTCATTACTACCTGGTAACCCTGCACATTGACTCAGTACTGCTACTCCGTGTATATAGTCTCATTACTACCTGGTACCCCTGCACAGTGACTCAGTACTGCTCCTCCTTCTATATAGTCTCATTACTACCTGGTACCCCTGCACATTGACTCAGTACTGGTACTCCTTGTATATAGTCTCATTGCTACCTGGTACCCCTGCACATTGACTCAGTACTGGTACTCCGTGTATATAGTCTCATTACTACCTGGTAACCCTGCACAGTGACTCAGTACTGCTCCTCCTTGTATATAGTCTAATTACTTACTGGTACCCCTGCACATTGATTCAGTACTGGTACTCCTTGTACTGTATATAGTCTCATTACTACCTGGTACCCCTGCAAAATACTCAGTACTGCTCCTCCTTGTATATAGTCTCATTACTACCTGGTACCCCTGCACATTGACTCAGTACTGCTCCTCCTTGTATATAGTCTCATTACTACCTGGTACCCCTGCACATTGACTCAGTACTGCTCCTCCTTGTATATAGTCTCATTACTACCTGGTACCCCTGCACATTGACTCAGTACTGGTACTCCGTGTATATAGTCTCATTACTACCTGGTACCCCTGCACAGTGACTCAGTACTGCTCCTCCTTGTATATAGTCTCATTACTACCTGGTACCCCTGCACATTTACTCAGTACTGGTACTCCTTGTACTGTATATAGTCTCATTACTACCTGGTACCCCTGCACATTGACTCAGTACTGCTCCTCCTTGTATATAGTCTCATTACAAACTGGTACCCCTGCACATTGACTCAGTACTGCTCCTCCTTGTATATAGTCTCATTACTACCTGGTACCCCTGCACTTTGACTCAGTACTGCTCCTCCTTGTATATAGTCTCATTACTACCTGGTACCCCTGCACATTGACTCAGTACTGGTACTCCTTGTATATAGTCTCATTACTACCTGGTACCCCTGCACATTGATCAGTACTTGTACTCCTTGTATATAGTCTCATTACTACCTGGTACCCCTGCACATTGACTATGTACTGGTACTCCTTGTATATAGTCTCATTACTACCTGGTACCCCTGCACATTGACTCAGTACTGGTACTCCTTGTATATAACCTCATTACTACCTGGTACCCCTGCACATTGACTCAGTACTGGTACTCCTTGTATATAGTCTCATTACTACCTGGTACCCCTGCACATTGATCAGTACTTGTACTCCTTGTATATAGTCTCATTACTACCTGGTACCCCTGCACATTGACTCAGTACTGGTACTCCTTGTATATAGTCTCATTACTACCTGGTACCCCTGCACATTGACTCAGTACTGGTACTCCTTGTATATAACCTCATTACTACCTGGTACCCCTGCACATTGACTCAGTACTGGTACTCCTTGTATATAACCTCATTACTACCTGGTACCCCTGCACATTGACTCAGTACTGGTACTCCTTGTATATAGTCTCATTACAACCTGGTACCCCTGCACATTGACTCAGTACTGCTCCTCCTTGTATATAGTCTCATTACTACCTGGTACCCCTGCACTTTGACTCAGTACTGCTCCTCCTTGTATATAGTCTCATTACTACCTGGTACCCCTGCACATTGACTCAGTACTGGTACTCCTTGTATATAGTCTCATTACTACCTGGTACCCCTGCACATTGATCAGTACTTGTACTCCTTGTATATAGTCTCATTACTACCTGGTACCCCTGCACATTGACTCAGTACTGGTACTCCTTGTATATAGTCTCATTACTACCTGGTACCCCTGCACATTGACTCAGTACTGGTACTCCTTGTATATAACCTCATTACTACCTGGTACCCCTGCACATTGACTCAGTACTGGTACTCCTTGTATATAACCTCATTACTACCTGGTACCCCTGCACATTGACTCAGTACTGGTACTCCTTGTATATAGTCTCATTACAACCTGGTACCCCTGCACATTGACTCAGTACTGGTACTCCTTGTATATAGTCTCATTACTACCTGGTACCCCTGCACATTGACTCAGTACTGCTACTCCTTGTATATAGTCTCATTACTACCTGGTACCCCTGCACATTGACTCAGTACTGCTCCTCCTTGTATATAGTCTCATTACTACCTGGTACCCCTGCACATTGACTCAGTACTGGTACTCCGTGTATATAGTCTCATTACTACCTGGTACCCCTGCACAGTGACTCAGTACTGCTCCTCCTTGTATATAGTCTCATTACTACCTGGTACCCCTGCACATTGACTCAGTACTGGTACTCCTTGTACTGTATATAGTCTCATTACTACCTGGTACCCCTGCACATTGACTCAGTACTGCTCCTCCTTGTATATAGTCTCATTACAACCTGGTACCCCTGCACATTGACTCAGTACTTCTCCTCCTTGTATATAGTCACATTACTACCTGGTACCCCTGCACATTGACTCAGTACTGGTACTCCTTGTATATAGTCTCATTACTACCTGGTACCCCTGCACATTGACTCAGTACTGGTACTCCTTGTATATAGTCTCATTACTACCTGGTACCCCTGCACATTGACTCAGTACTGGTACTCCTTGTATATAGTCTCATTACTACCTGGTACTCCTGCACATTGACTCAGTACTGGTACTCCTTGTATATAACCTCATTACTACCTGGTACCCCTGCACATTGACTCAGTACTGGTACTCCTTGTATATAGTCTCATTACTACCTGGTACCCCTGCACATTGACTCAGTACTGGTACTCCTTGTATATAGTCTCATTACTACCTGGTACCCCTGCACATTGACTCAGTACTGCTACTCCTTGTATATAGCCTCATTACTACCTGGTACCCCTGCACATTGACTCAGTACTGCTACTCCTTGTATATAGTATCATTACTACCTGGTACCCCTGCACATTGACTCAGTACTGGTACTCCTTGTATATAGTCTCATTACTACCTGGTACCCCTGCACATTGACTCAGTACTGGTACTCCTTGTATATAGTCTCATTACTACCTGGTACCCCTGCACATTGACTCAGTATTGCTCCTCCTTGTATATGGCCTCATTACTACCTGGTACCCCTGCACATTGACTCAGTACTGCTACTCCTTGTATATAGCCTCATTACTACCTGGTTACCCTGCCCATTGACTCAGTACTGCTACTCCTTGTATATAGTCTCATTATTACCTGGTACCCCTGCACATTGACTCAGTACTGGTACTCCTTGTATATAGTCTCATTACTACCTGGTACCCCTGCACATTGACTCAGTACTGCTCCTCCTTGTGTATAGTCTCATTACTACCTGGTACCCCTGCACATTGACTCAGTACTGCTACTCCTTGTATATAGTCTCATTACTACCTGGTACCCCTGCACATTGACTCAGTACTGCTACTCCTTGTATATAGTCTCATTACTACCTGGTAACCCTGCACATTGACTCAGTACTGCTACTCCGTGTATATAGTCTCTTTACTACCTGGTACCCCTGCACAGTGACTCAGTACTGCTCCTCCTTGTATATAGTCTCATTACTACCTGGTACCCCTGCACATTGACTCAGTACTGGTACTCCTTGTATATTGTCTCATTACTACCTGGTACCCCTGCACAGTGACTCAGTACTGCTCCTCCTTGTATATAGTCTCATTACTACCTGGTACCCCTGCACATTGACTCAGTACTGGTACTCCTTGTACTGTATATAGTCTCATTACTACCTGGTACCCCTGCACATTGACTCAGTACTGCTCCTCCTTGTATATAGTCTCATTACTACGTGGTACCCCTGCACATTGACTCAGTACTGATACTCCTTGTATATAGTCTCATTACTACCTGGTACCCCTGCACATTGACTCAGTACTGCTCCTCCTTGTATATAGTCTCATTACTACCTGGTACCCCTGCACATTGACTCAGTACTGCTCCTCCTTGTATATAGTCTCATTACTACCTGGTACCCCTGCACAGTGACTCAGTACTGCTCCTCCTTGTATATAGTCTCATTACTACCTGGTACCCCTGCACATTGACTCAGTACTGGTACTCCTTGTATATAGTCTCATTACTACCTGGTACCCCTGCACAGTGACTCAGTACTGCTCCTCCTTGTATATAGTCTCATTACTACCTGGTACCCCTGCACATTGACTCAGTACTGGTACTCCTTGTACTGTATATAGTCTCATTACTACCTGGTACCCCTGCACATTGACTCAGTACTGCTCCTCCTTGTATATAGTCTCATTACTACCTGGTACCCCTGCACATTGACTCAGTACTGCTACTCCTTGTATATAGTCTCATTACTACCTGGTACCCCTGCACATTGACTCAGTACTGCTCCTCCTTGTATATAGTCTCATTACTACCTGGTACCCCTGCACATTGACTCAGTACTGCTACTCCTTGTATATAGTCTCATTACTACCTGGTAACCCTGCACATTGACTCAGTACTGGTACTCCGTGTATATAGTCTCATTACTACCTGGTACCCCTGCACAGTGACTCAGTACTGCTCTTCCTTGTATATAGTCTCATTACTACCTGGTACCCCTGCACATTGACTCAGTACTGGTACTCCTTGTATATAGTCTCATTACTACCTGGTACCCCTGCACATTGACTCAGTACTGCTACTCCTTGTATATAGTCTCATTACTACCTGGTACCCCTGCACATTGACTCAGTACTGGTACTCCTTGTATATAACCTCATTACTACCTGGTACCCCTGCACATTGACTCAGTACTGGTACTCCTTATATATAGTCTCATTACTACCTGATACCCCTGCACATTGACTCAGTACTGCTACTCCTTGTATATAGTCTCATTACTACCTGGTACCCCTGCACATTGACTCAGTACTGGTACTCCTTGTATATAGTCATATTACTACCTGGTACCCCTGCACATTGACTCAGTACTGGTACTCCTTGTATATAGTCTCATTACTACCTGGTACCCCTGCACATTGACTCAGTACTGCTCCTCCTTGTATATAACCTCATTACTACCTGGTACCCCTGCACATTGACTCAGTACTGGTACTCCTTGTGTATAGTCTCATTACAACCTGGTACCCCTGCACATTGACTCAGTACTGGTACTCCTTGTATATAGTCTCATTACTACCTGGTACCCCTGCCCATTGACTCAGTACTGGTACTCCGTGTATATAGTCTCATTACTACCTGGTACCCCTGCCCATTGACTCAGTACTGCTCCTCCTTGTATATAGTCTCATTACTACCTGGTACCCCTGCACATTGACTCAGTACTGCTACTCCTTGTATATAGTCTCATTACTACCTGGTACCCCTGCACATTGACTCAGTACTGCTCCTCCTTTTATATAGTCTCATTACTACCTGGTACCCCTGCCCATTGACTCAGTACTGCTCCTCCTTGTATATAGTCTCATTACTACCTGGTACCCCTGCACATTGACTCAGTACTGCTACTCCTTGTATATAGTCTCATTACTACCTGGTAACCCTTCACATTGACTCAGTACTAGTACTCCTTGTATATAGTCTCATTACTACCTGGTACCCCTGCACATTGACTCAGTACTGCTACTCCTTGTATATTGTCTCATTACTACCTGGTACCCCTGCACATTGACTCAGTACTGCTCCTCCTTGTATATAGTCTCATTACTACCTGGTACCCCTGCCCATTGACTCAGTACTGCTCCTCCTTGTATATAGTCTCATTACTACCTGGTACCCCTGCACATTGACTCAGTACTGCTACTCCTTGTATATAGTCTCATTACTACCTGGTAACCCTTCACATTGACTCAGTACTGCTACTCCTTGTATATAGTCTCATTACTACCTGGTACCCCTGCACATTGACTCAGTACTGCTCCTCCTTGTATATAGTCTCATTACTACCTGGTACCCCTGCACATTGACTCAGTACTGCTACTCCTTGTATATAGTCTCATTACTACCTGGTAACCCTTCACATTGACTCAGTACTAGTACTCCTTGTATATAGTCTCATTACTACCTGGTACCCCTGCACATTGACTCAGTACTGCTCCTCCTTGTATATAGTCTCATTACTATCTGGTACCCCTGCACATTGACTCAGTACTGCTCCTCCTTGTATATAGTCTCATTACTACCTGGTACCCCTGCACATTGACTCAGTACTGGTACTCCTTGTATATAGTCTCATTACTACCTGGTACCCCTGCACATTGACTCAGTACTGCTCCTCCTTGTATATAGTCTCATTACTACCTGGTACCCCTGCCCATTGACTCAGTACTAGTACTCCTTGTATATAGTCTCATTACTACCTGGTACCCCTGCACATTGACTCAGTACTCCTACTCCTTGTATATAGTCTCATTACTACCTGGTACCCCTGCCCATTCACTCAGTACTGGTACTCCTTGTATATAGCCTCATTACTACCTGGTACCCCTGCCCATTGACTCAGTACTGGTGCTCCTTGTATATAGCCTCATTACTACCTGGTACCCCTGCCCATTGACTCAGTATAAGTACTCCTTGTATATAGTCTCATTACTACCTGGTACCCCTGCACATTGACTCAGTACTGCTACTCCTTGTATATAGTCTCATTACTACCTGGTACCCCTGCCCATTGACTCAGTACTGGTTCTCCTTGTATATAGCCTCATTACTACCTGGTACCCCTGCCCATTGACTCAGTACTGGTACTCCTTGTATATAGTCTCATTACTACCTGGTACCCTTGCACATTGACTCAGTACTGGTACTCCTTGTATATAACCTCATTACTACCTGGTACCCCTGCACATTGACTCAGTACTGCTACTCCTTGTATATAGTCTCATTACTACCTGGTACCCCTGCACATTGACTCAGTACTGCTACTCCTTGTATATAGTCTCATTACTACCTGGTACCCCTGCACATTGACTCAGTACTGCTACTCCTTGTATATAGTCTCATTACTACCTGGTACCCCTGCACATTGACTCAGTACTGCTCCTCCTTGTATATAGCCTCATTACTACCTGGTACCCCTGCCCATTGACTCAGTACTGGTACTTCCTGTATATAGCCTCATTACTACCTGGTACCCCTGCACATTGACTCAGTACTGCTCCTCCTTGTATATAGTCTCATTACTACCTGGTACCCCTGCACATTGACTCAGTACTGGTACTCCTTGTATATAGCCTCATTATTGTTTATTGTGTTAATATTTCCTTTTTTATTTAGCAAATATTTGCCTTACTTATTAACTCTGCGCTGTTGGGAATGGGCTCGTCAGTCAGCATTTCACTGTGAAGTCTACACCTGTTGTATTCAGCCCATATTATGACCAATAACATTTGATTTGATTTTTGATCTCCCTTCAGCAGCCCCTCGGCAGACTAAAACCGATGGGTAACAGGGCTTTCAGTTGATTTTTGATCTCCCTTCAGCATCCCCTCGGCAGACTAAAACCGATGGGTAACAGGGCTTTCAGTTGATTTTTGATCTCCCTTCAGCAGCCCCTCGGCAGACTAAAACCGATGGGTAACAGGGCTTTCAGTTGCACGGCTCTGTTGCTGTAGAACACTCTTCCAGACACTGTCAGGGCTGCAGACTCTCTGCCCTTCACAGTCAAGGACATTTACATTTTAGTCATTTTAGCAGACTCTCTTTTTCCTTTATTTTTTTCATACTGGCCCCCCGTGGGAAACGAACCCACAACCCTGGCGTTGCAAACGCCATGCTCTACCAACTGAGCTACAAGGACATATGTTAATTCTGTTTTCCTGTCCACTGAATCTGATGACACCAGTAGCCCTCCACAGCTGTGATTGTTGTCTGCACACAATGTTGTGTTTTTGGATTGTTTTTATTATTATTATATGTACTATTTATTACTTTCGTCAGCGCCTTGAGTGTGAGAAAAGCACTTTAAATTAAATGAATTATTATTAGTATTATTATTGCTGTTATTATTATTATTATTAGTATTATACAGATTGATTAGAGAGTTACACAAGGAGTTCAGTTCAGAGCTAAGCATTATGTCGTAGCCAACATTCACGGGCTGAAAGGCAGTGACCCTTTTTAAATGCAGAGAACACGGTCACAATTCATGCAGATCATTCAAGTGAATGCACTGCCCCCAGTTTGTAGAGAGCGCATCAGCTTGCCACAGAAAGTTTTGAAGCAGCCAGATGTGTTTGAAGTCTGAGTCAATACAATGTTGATCCCTCCCAAAACATCTGCTGTGTTCTGACGTCATCACAGAGGCAGAGAGGGAAGGGAAGGGAATGTGTGTCTCCCTCTCCCTCTCCCTCTCCCTCTCCCTCTCTCTCTCCCTCTCTCTCTCTCCCTCTCCCTCTCCCTCTCTCTCTCCCTCTCCCTCTCCCTCTCCCTCTCCCTCTCCCTCTCCCTCTCCCTCTCCCTCTCCCTCTCCCTCTCCCTCTCCCTCTCCCTCTCCCTCTGGGAGTCTGTTTGGGTTCATTCTCTGAGATGATCCTCAGAGTTAATCCAGTTAATGTAATCCTTTTATCCTGCAATCACACCTCAACAGCTTCATTTGTTTCTCCACAGAGATACAGAGAGAGAAATCACATTTCTCTCACCCCTGTCCTCTTAGGTAAGGAATTTGAGGTGAGGTGAGGTGATACGAGGTGGGGAGCGTGATCGTGAAATGTGTTCCACTTCAACGGTACCTCCGGGAGAGAAGAAGCGTCTCTCTAAAATGAGTTTTCAAATTGATATGTCAGTTAATTGTTCTACGCTCTCTCTGTTCCTTCTCTTTAGATTGACACCTGAGGACATCCCAGACAGCCCTCTGCGGGACAAAGTGACTCGATTTAAAAATAAGTGACAACTGAGTGTTTCTCTACTCTCTTGTTTTTATTGACTTTGATTTAATTAAGGGAGACCAGTTGAGACCAAAGTCTCATTTCCAATGGTGCCCTGAGGACATAAAAAAAAAACTACAAGATACAATAACAAGTATATTACATTAGAACATCACAGGAATCATAAACTAATGATTAAAGTCAATCAAAACAATTGCACACCTCATTTATCATCAGGGTTTTACACTGCCCTAGTGGCTACCAGGCAATCCAAATGTAATGAATTTTTGTAAGTGATTCCAAAGAATGTGGAGCATTAAAACTGAAAGCGGATTTACCTACTTCGGTCGAGACCCCGGGGAACCTCAAGGGTTAACCAACCTTGTGAACGGGGTTTGGTATCTCATGTTTTTATACTTTAACAACAGAGTTAGGTAAGTCAGAAGCTTGTGTAGTAGAGCTTTGTTAACAGAAAGGGAATAGTGAAGTGATCTAGAGGACTTTAATGAGGACCAGACAACCTTTTGATACAGGATGCAGTGGTGAGTCTTAAAACTGTCACCTGTGATAAAAACGAATGGCGCTATGGTAGATGGCATCCACAGGTGTAAAAGTAGTGGCTGCTGCATTCTGGTAAATGGAGTCACCATAGTCGAGAACTGGCAGGAAAGTTGACTGTACAATCTGCTTCCTGCTGTTTAGGGAGAGGTCAGATCTCTGAGGTAGAGTATTTTATGATGAAGCTGTAGACCACACTGTTTACCAAGAGAGTTTTCATCTATATTTTTCATAGCCGTCTATTTGCCACCACAAACCAATGCTGGCATGAAGATTGCACTGAATGAGCTCTATAAGGCCATAAGTGAACAGGAAAGCGCTCCTAGTGGTGTTTCTTGTAGTTGGCCACAAGGTTTGCACACATCTCAGGAGGGATTTTGTCCCACTCCTCTTTGCAGATCTTCTCCAAGTCATTAAGGTTTCGAGGCTGACGTTTGGCAACTCAAACCTTCAGCTCCCTCCACAGATTTTCTATGGGATTAAGGTCTGGAGACTGGCTAGGCCACTCCAGGACCTTAATGTGCTTCTTCTTGAGCCACTCCTTTGTTGCCTTGGCTGTGTGTTTTGGGTCGTTGTCATGCTGGAATACCCATCCACGACCCATTTTCAATGCCCTGGCTGAGGGAAGGAGGTTCTCACCCAAGATTTGACGGTACATGGCCCCGTCCATCGTCCCTTTGATGTGGTGAAGTTGTCCTGTCCCCTTAGCAGAAAAACACCCCCAAAGCATAATGTTTCCTCCTCCATGTTTGACGGTGGGGATGGTGTTCTTGGGGTCATAGGCAGCATTCCTCCTCCTCCGAACAAGGCGAGTTGAGTTGATGCCAAAGACCTCGATTTTGGTCTCATCTGACCACAACACTTTCACCCAGTTCTCCTCTGAATCATTCAGATGTTCTGGGCTGATTCCTCACCGTTCTCATGATCATTGCAACTCCACGAGATCTTGCATGGAGCCCCAGGCCGAGGGAGATTGACAGTTATTTTGTGTTTCTTCCATTTGCAAATAATCGCACCAACTGTTGTCACCTTCTCACCAAGCTGCTTGGCGATGGTCTTGTAGCCCATTCCAGCCTTGTGTAGGTCTACAATCTTGTCCCTGACATCCTTGGAGAGCTCTTTGGTCTTGGCCATGGTGGAGAGTTTGGAATCTGATTGATTGATTATTTCTGTGGACAGGTGTCTTTTATACAGGTAACAAGCTGAGATTTGGAGCACTCCCTTTAAGAGTGTGCTCCTAATCTCAGCTCGTTACCTGTATAAAAGACACCTGGGAGCCAGAAATCTTTCTGATTGAGAGGGGGTCAAATACTTATTTCCCTCATTAAAATGCAAATCAATTTATAACATTTTTGACATGCGTTTTTCTGGATTTTTGTTGTTGTTATTCTGTCTCTCACTGTTAAAATAAAACTACCATTAAAATGTATAGACGGATCATTTCTTTGTCAGTGGGCAAACGTACAAAATCAGCAGGGGATCAAATACTTTTTCCCCTCACTGTATATCAGATTTACATCCTTTACCTTGGGTAGAAAATATCAAGGAGGAAGACAATGTTTTCCTAAAGATAGGAATGTGATTTTAGCTTTCTAACAAAATCATAGTGATGATAATACTTTTGCCTCGTAACTAGCCACGCCCGAGGGAGCTCAGAGAGCGTGTCAGTATGACGGAAACGCCCCTCTTTACCAGAGTGCATAAAAGATTGAGATAAGAATTATCAGATCAGACTAGACAGACCTCAAGCTGCAGCTTTTGTCCATATTGGTCCCCGACCCTGAAAATCAACACGAGGTGAAGACGACAAAGTTGCCTCCACTAACAATCAACGTTCCGGCTGAGTAGCTGTTTACATTTACATTTTAGTCATTTAGCAGACGCTCTTATCCAGAGCGACTTACAGTTAGTGCATACATTATTTTTTTTATCGAACCCACAACCCTGGCGTTGCAAACGCCATGCTCTACCAACTGAGCTACATCCCCTGCCGGCCATTCCCTCCCCTACCCTGGACGACGCTGGGCCAATTGTGCGCGCCGCCCCATGGGTCTCCCGGTCGCAGCCGGCTACGACAGAGCCTGGATTCGAACCAGGATCTCTAGTGGCACAGCTAGCACTGCGATGCAGTGCCTTAGACCACTGCGCCACTCGGGATTACTGCGATGCTGTTCTAAGGACTGTATCTAAGAAGGTGAATTTAAGTGGGACCATCCTGTTACTCTCTTCACAGCATCGTCTACCACACTGCTCTCATCACCCCACAGGGGATCATCGACACGGCCGATTAGCCGTCCTCAGAAGACCACTTCCAGAACGAGTGAAAGTAAACACACAACTAAGAAGAAGGACATTGTGACCTCTTGTGGACAATCTGAGCCTCACATCTAAAAGGCCATCCGAAAGAGAAGGCCCAATCGACCCCTTCCCACGAAGGCCTGGGTCCAACAGAGATACACGACGAAGACCTCCAACACGTAAATACATGCATTACTTCTTACCGAACGTGCGGCAGTTCGGGGGCAAAGTATTAGGGTTACTGTGAGTGTAGGTCCATGTGTATCCAAGGGTTATCCCTCTCTCTCTTTAACTTGCCATCTTTTGTAAAAAGTGTAATATTGTGTTAGTCCGCTAGGGACCCGTTTTCATTGTATTAAGTTTCTAATCCCTACCTATACCTTGTTTGTATCTTGTGTTATCATTTTTAATTAGTTAGTAAATAGATAATTAAATCAATTTGTGTGGTACGAAATGATCAGTAAGACCCAGGTTCGTGCAGACTTAAAGAGTCTACGACTTTCAGAATGAGACTGATATATGAGGTAAATTATTAATAAATGACTGTTAAATGATAAGAGATATCTAGATGTCTTTAGAGTTAATTCGGGAAACGGTAACTCGTTAAACAACTTTTCCTGTGGTGCCCCAAATTCCTAATTAGTTAATTGTTACATGATTAATTTAATCTAGTAACAATTAAACATAGTAGGTAATTATTTGATAAATTATAGTCATCACAATAATGAAGTCACGTCACGACAATAATATGACATTTGAAATGATTTATAATTTTACTTTTACTTTTGATACTTAAGTATGTTTTAGCAATTACATTTACTTTTGATACTTAAGTATATTTTAAACCAAATACTTTTAGACTTTTACTCAAGTAGAATTTTACTGTGTGACTTTCACTTTTACTTGAGTAACTTTCTATAAAGGTATCTTTACTTTGACTCAAGTATGACAATTGGGTACTTTTTCCACCACTGCAGATGACCTCCCTCTACCCTCCCAGAGAGAGATGAACCAGACCTCCCTCCACCATCCCAGAGAGAGATGAACCAGACCTCCCTCCACCCTCCCAGAGAGAGATGAACCAGACCTCCCTCCACCCTCCCAGAGAGAGATTAACCAGACCTCCCTCTCCCTCTCCCTCTCCCTCTCCCTCTCCCTCTCCCTCTCCCCCTCCCTCTCCCCCTCTCCCTCTCCCTCTCCCTCTCCCTCTCCCTCTCCCTCCCTCTCTCTCTGGAAGGCGCACAGCCCCTACTAGGCAGAAACTGGTTGAATCAATGTTTGTTTCCATGTCATTTCAATCCAATGTGATGATGTTGAATCAACGTGGAAAACTGATTGGATTTGAAAAATGTCATCAACGTAAGGGAATTTTTCTTCTTTTTTTTTAAAACCTAAATCCAATGACATGGGGAATTTATTTGTTGATCTCAAGTTGAATTCTTGTTAGTTGACAACTCAACCAAATGTAAATTAAAACTCGACATTGAACTGATGTCTGTGCCCCAGTGGGCTCTCTCCTTTTGTTGCCTGGTTACTATTATATAATGTTCAGGGCATAATAGCATGCACCGTTGCTTTTAAAAAGAGGCCTGTCTCTTTGTCGAGGAAGAGACACGGCTGGACGGTTTTATTAAGTGTGATAATAAAATTAATATTCAGACACTTGTGCTTCACAGGGGTGACATTTGGTTGATTGCCTGAAGGGGGAGAAGAATGGCGGGGTGAAGGAGGGGGAAGCGCAGCTGTTTGATTTGATACATTATACAGTGTCAGTCTTTCATCTAAGGGCCCTTGAGTAGCTGGTTATTGAGTGACGGTAACCTTCTGTATCCTTCCTCTAGCCAAGAGATACTGTGTATGTATGTATGTATGTATGTATGTATGATGTATGTGTGTATGTACAGTGCATTCAGAAAGTATTCAGACCCCTTGACTTTTTCGAACATTTTGTTACGTTACAGCCATATTATAAAATGTATTAAATACATTTTTTTTCCTCATCAATCTACACACAATACCCCATAATGACAAAGCAAAAACAGGTTTTTAGAGCTTCTGTCAAATGTATAAAAAATTTAAAACAGAAATACTTTATTTACGTAAGTATTCAGAACCTTTGCTATGAGACTCGAGATTGAGCTTAGGTGCATCCTGTTTCCATTGATCATCCTTGAGATGTTTCTACAACTTGATTGGAGTCCACCTGTGGTAAATCCAATTGATTGGACATGATTTGGAAAGGCACACGCCTGTCAATATAAGGTCCAACAGTTGACAGTGCATACCAGAGCAAAAACCAAGCTATGAGGTTGAAGGAATTGTCCGTAGAGCGCCCGAGACAGGATTGTGTCGAGGCACAGATCTGGGGAAGGGTAGCAAAACATTTCTGCAGCATTGAAGGACCCCAAGAACACAGTGGCTTCATCATTCTTAAATGGAAGAAGTTTGGAACCACCAAGACTCTACCTAGAGCTGGCCGCCCGGCCAAACTGAGCAATCGGGGGAGAAGGGCCTTGGACAGGGAGGTGACCAAGAACCCGATGGCCACTCTGAAAGAGCTCCAGAGTCCCTTTATGGAGATGGGAGAACCTTCCAGAAGGACAACCATCTCTTCAGCACTCTACCAATCAGACACATGATAGCCCACTTGGAGTTTGCCAAAAGGCACCTAAAGACTCTCAGACCATGAGAAAATATATTATCTGGTCTGATGAAACCAAGATTGAACTCTTTGGCCTGAATGCCAAGCATCACGTCTGGAGGAAACCTAGCACCATCCCTACGGTGAAGCATGGTGGTGGCAGCATCATGCTGTGGGGATGTTTTTCAGCGGCAGGGACTGGGAGACTAGTCAGGATCGAGGGAAAGATGAACGGAGCAAAGTACAGAGAGATCCTTGATTAAAACCTGCTCCAAAGCGCTCAGGACCTCAGACTGGGGTGAAGGTTCACCTTCCAACAGGACAACGACCTTAAGCACACAGCCAAGACAACACAGGAGTGGCTTCGGGACAAGTCTCTGAATGTCCTTGAGTGGCCCAGCCAGAGCCAGGACTTGAACCCAATCGAACATCTCTGGAGAGTCCTGAAAATAGCTGTGCAGCGACGCTTCCCATCCAACCTGACAGAGCTTGAGAGGATCTGCAGAGAAGAATGGGAGATCTCCCCAAATACAGGTGTGCCAAGCTTGTAGCGTCATACCCAAGAAGACTCGAGGCTGTAATTGCTGCCAAAGGTGCTTCAACAGAGTACTGTGTAAAGGGTCTGAATACTTATGTAAATGTAATATTTCAGTTATTGTATTTTTTATACATTTGCTAAAATGTGCTTTGTCATTATGGGGTATTGTGTGTAGCTTGATGACAATGACTCAACACACCTCCAGGCTGTGTAAGGGCTATTTGACCAAGAAGGAGAGTGATGGAGTGCTGCATCAGATGAACTGGCTCCACAATCCCCCGACCTCAACCCAATTGAGATGGTTTGGGATGAGTCGGACCGCAGAGTGAAGGAAAAGCAGCCAACAAGTGCTCAGCATATGTGGGAACTCCTTCAAGACTGTTGGAAAAGCATTCCAGGTGAAGCTGGTTGAGAGAATGCCAAGAGTGTGCAAAGCTGTCATCAAGGCAAAGGGTGGCTATTATTAAATATATTTTGATTTGTTTAACACTTTTTTGGTTACTACATGATTCCATATTATATATTATATATATTATATATATAGATAATATAATATATATATACAAATGTACACTCTATATAATATAATATAATCTATATAATATAATATAATATATTATTATATTATATTATATAGAGTGTACATTTGCCTCAACACTCACGCCATCAAGGTGAAGATATTTCTATTGATGGGATGACAGTGTGTTCGGTTTCAGAGCTTTGGCCCCAGTAGCCAGCACTCTGTCAAACCTCCTACCTTCCTCTGCACATCCACAATGATTGGCCCTCCAGCGTAGCGTTCAGCAGTCGCCCTGCGGCCCCCCCCCCTTCAATTCAATTCCAATTTTCAGGACGCCTTTCCGGGAAAATGGACACGCTTATTTCTGCCTTCCCAGAGTGGCAGGGCCAGGGGTATATATATTACTGATGAAGGGCAGCTCTGGCCAATAGAGTGAAGGAGTAACTCATCTGGCTTTAAAATGATGTATTCTCTCCTGAGGTTCCTGACGAGGCGGTTAGTCTTATGCTTGTGCAACGGAGGTGGGTTGCTTGCATGATGAGTAACCAACCCTGAGACCTTTATTTAAAAAAGAAATGTGTTTACTATGACTGTGATATGTGGTTGTCTCACCTACCTATCCTTAAGATGAACGCACTAATTGAAAAGTCACTCTGGATAAGAGCTTCTATCGATGGCTAAAATGTCAAAGACTATACAGGACTGGTGGCTTGTGGGGGAACCACAGAGACCAACCATCAGAGAAACGACATTAAACTTTTAAAAGCAGACGACGTCAAAGTAATTAGCTAAATTCCTTTTAGCCTCAGCCTGTTTTCCTGCTCCACTGCTCCAGCTGGTTTATGTAAAATGGACACCCAGAGGTCCCACCTGTCCTGACTACCCCTTGGTAATGCTTGGTTTCTGTCACGCCCTGACTCTGGGGACTCTTATTTGTTGAGTCAGGGTGTGTATTTTCTATGTTGTCATTGTCTATGTTGTGTAGGTTCTAGTATGGGTATTTCTATGTTTGGCCCGGGTGTGGTTCCCAATCAGAGGCAGCTGTCGCTCGTTGTCTCTGATTGGGGGACCATACTTAGGCAGCCTATTGGCACTGGTGGGTTGTGGGATCTTGTTCCGTGTTGAAGGTATGTTGTTTGTGTGCTACCTTGGACTTCACGTTTCGTTTGTTGTTTTTGTAGTTGTTTATTCGGTTCTAATAAACATGTATGCATATCACGCTGCGCCTTGGGTCCGACCCGTTCATCAACGAACGTGACAGTTTCACTTCTCCAGCCAGCTAGGATCCTCATAATTTGCAAATAAATTCATTAAAAATCATACAATGTGATATTCTGGATTTCCTTTTCTCATTTTGTCTGTCATAGTTGACATGTACCTATGATGAAAATTACAGGCCTCTCTCATCTTTTTAAGTGGGAGAACTTGCACAATTGGTGGCTGACTAAATACTTTTTTTCCCCCACTGTATGTTATCTTCCGCTTTAGATTGGTCTTCCAGAATAAGAATGACATGACTGGCGGAAACCCCAGAGAGAGAAAATACACAACATGGCCAAAAGTATGTGGACACACCTTCAAATTAGTGGATTCAGCTATTTCAGCCACACCCCGTTGCTGACATGTGTTTAAAATCGAGCACACAGCCATGCAGTCTCCGTAGACAAACATTAGCAGTAGAATGGCCTTTCTGAAGAGCACAGTGACTTTCAACGTGGTACCGTCATAGGATGCCACCTTTCCAAGTCAGTTCATCAGCCCTGTGTACCCCCCCCCACACCCTGATGGTCTGGGAGCCCTGTGCCCCCCCCCCTACACCCTGATGGTCTGGGAGCCCTGTGCCCCCCCCCCTACACCCTGATGGTCTGGGAGCCCTGTGCCCCCCCCCCTACACCCTGATGGTCTGGGAGCCCTGTGCCCACCCCCCTACACCCTGATGGTCTGGGAGCCCTGTGCCCACCCTACACCCTGATGGTCTGGGAGCCCTGTGCCCCCCCCCCCCCCCCCTACACCCTGATGGTCTGGGAGCCCTGTGCCCCCCCCCCCCCCCCCCCCCCCTACACCCTGATGGTCTGGGAGCCCTGTGCCCCCCCCCCCCCCCCCCCTCTGCACCCTGATGGTCTGGGAGCCCTGTGCCCCCCCCCTACATCCTGATGGTCTGGGAGCCCTGTGCCCCCCCCCCCCCCCCTACACCCTGATGGTCTGGGAGCCCTGTGCCCCCCCCCCCCCCCCCCCCCCCCTACACCCTGATGGTCTGGGAGCCCTGTGCCCCCCCCTACGGCCTGAGTCCTTAATACTGGGACTGCAGTGTCTGGACACTTCAGTCATCTGTCCTAGCAGCGTGCTATATGCTAATCTGACCTAGCAGCGTGCTATATGCTAATCTGACCTAGCAGCGTGCTATATGCTAATCTGACCTAGCAGCGTGCTATATGCTAATCTGACCTAGCAGCGTGCTATATGCTAATCTGACCTAGCAGCGTGCTATATGCTAATCTGTCCTAGCAGCGTGCTATATGCTAATCTGACCTAGCAGCGTGCTATATGCTAATCTGACCTAGCAGCGTGCTATATGCTAATCTGACCTAGCAGCGTGCTATATGCTAATCTGACCTAGCAGCGCGCTATATGCTAATCTGACCTAGCAGCGTGCTATATGCTAATCTGACCTAGCAGCGTGCTATATGCTAATCTGACCTAGCAGCGTGCTATATGCTAATCTGACCTCCTTCACACCAAATCCATTTAGTTTGTTAAATTTGTCAAACGTATCATACGATGTGTGGACTGGGCTGGATCAGCAAGGAGGCTGCACACAGACAGACATGAAGCCCACACACACACACACACACACACACTCACACACACACACACTCACACACACACACACACACACACACACACACACACACACACACACTGCATACCAGATGGCTTACTGATTGGGTAAATTAGTATACATTAGCAGAAGCTGTTACCTCAACATGTATCAAAATATATCAAACGAAACAAGTGATGAAGCAGGTATGAGAAGAGAGAGGGAGGAGGACAAGAGACAGGTAGAGAGAAGGGAAGCAGTGTGTCTCACCAACTCCTATAGTATGGTCATTGTGCTGTCTTACCAACTCCTATAGTATGGTCATTCTGCTGTCTCACCAACTCCTATAGTATGGTCATTGTCTCACCAACTCCTATAGTATGGTCATTGTCTCACCAACTCCTATAGTATGGTCATTGTGCTGTCTTACCAACTCCTATAGTATGGTCATTGTGCTGTCTTACCAACTCCTATAGTATGGTCATTCTGCTGTCTCACCAACTCCTACAGTATGGTCATTGTGCTGTCTCACCAACTCCTACAGCATGGTCATTGTCTTACCAACTCCTATAGTATGGTCATTGTCTTACCAACTCCTATAGTATGGTCATTGTCTCACCAACTCCTATAGTATGGTCATTGTCTCACCAACTCCTATAGTATGGCCATTGTCTTACCAACTCCTATAGTATGGTCATTGTCTCACCAACTCCTATAGTATGGTCATTGTCTCACCAACTCCTATAGTATGGTCATTGTCTTACCAACTCCTATAGTATGATCATTGTCTCACCAACTCCTATAGTATGGTCATTGTCTCACCAACTCTTACAGTATGATCATTGTCTCACCAACTCCTATAGTATGGTCATTGTCTCACCAACTCCTATAGTATGGTCATTGTCTCACCAACTCCTATAGTATGGTCATTGTCTTACCAACTCCTATAGTATGGTCATTGTGCTGTCTTACCAACTCCTATAGTATGGTCATTGTGCTGTCTTACCAACTCCTATAGTATGGTCATTGTCTTACCAACTCCTATAGTATGGTCATTGTCTCACCAACTCCTATAGTATGGTCATTGTCTCACCAACTCCTATAGTATCATCATTGTCTTACCAACTCCTATAGTATGATCATTGTCTTACCAACTCCTATAGTATGGTCATTGTCTCACCAACTCCTATAGTTTGGTCATGAGGTGTTAGTTAGCGCCAACAGATCTGGCATTAGAATAGCTCAAACAACTGGCGCTGGATCAGTTCACATTGCTTTCACTGGATCTATCAAACGAATGAAAATGCAGGCCCACTGATCCAGAACCTGTGGCTTTGTGAAGCCTTCAACCTCCAGAGTAGAATACTGTTGCCGATGTGCCCGGAACCGCACCATATTCCCTTTGTGCAGTAGTTTAGTAAAATAGTAGTGGACCAAGGACTGAACGTTGGAGGACACCTTAAAGGACAGGACCTACTTTAACTGTGCACTACGTATAGAGTAAGGTACCATTTCAGACACACCTGGGCCTTGTTGTCGAAGTTCAAAAAGCTGAGCGACAGACAGGCAACACGACAACACCGTCCTATTTAGAACCCTGACACGCGGCCCGCTGATAAACAACCCATAATGAACAGTCAACCGTGACCATGACAACGCAAAGATACATTTACTGAGTGGAGCCCGGAGCGTTTATTGATTGGAGAGGAAAAACTCATCTGGATTTTGTGTTCATTTCACACCTGATGTATTATGAGTTGACAAGGGAGGGAGGGACTCTATTTTTGATTTGACTTCACACTACACATATTATACACACACACACACACACACACACACACACACACACACACACACACACACACACACACACAGACACACACAGACACACACACACACACACACACACATACACACAAAGACGCACACACACACACACTCACACACACACACACAAAGACGCACACAAGCACACACGCACACACACACACACACACACACACAAAGACGCACACACACACACACACACACACACACACACACAAAGACGCACACAAGCACACACACACACACACACACACACAAAGACAAACACGCACACAAGCACATATTACACACACACACACAGACACACACACAAAGACACACACGCACACAAGCACATATTACACACACACACACAGACACACACACACACACACACACAAAGACACACACGCACACAAGCACACACACACACACACACGCACACAAGCACACCCTGATCTGATCTGTTCCTTTTGGACCGTGATATGTTCTCTGATGTTATCAACAATACCTAGACACTCTGTTTCATTTCAACCCAGCAATGTCACCTTGTCATTGTTAGCTGTAACCAAAGCCCAACGAATCTCGTAGAAGTTCTCTAGCGGTGAAAGATACCCACGTCCGATGGTGTGGAGATGTAAAAGAACCACGCTGATGAAAAACACCCACTACCACCAATATCCGTGTGTTCCTCCCAAGTGGCACCCTATTCGCTATATAGTGCACTACTTTAGACCAGAGAATGGCACCCTATTCCCTATATAGTGCACTACTTTAGACCAGAGAATGGCACCCTATTCCCTATATAGTGCACTACTTTAGACCAGAGAATGGCACCCTATTCCCTATATAGTGCACTACTTTAGACCAGAGAATGGCACCCTATTCCCTATATAGTGCACTACTTTAGACCAGAGAATGGCACCCTATTCCCTATATAGTGCACTATAGACCAGAGAATGGCACCCTATTCCCTATATAGTACACTACTTTAGACCAGAGAATGGCACCCTATTCCCTATATAGTGCACTACTTTAGACCAGAGAATGGCACCCTATTCCCTATATAGTGCACTACTTTAGACCAGAGAATGGCACCCTATTCCCTATATAGTGCACTACTTTAGACCAGAGAATGGCACCCTATTCCCTATATAGTGCACTACTTTAGACCAGAGAATGGCACCCTATTCCCTATATAGTGTACTACTTTAGACCAGAGAATGGCACCCTATTCCCTATACACTGCACTACTTTTGACCAGAGAATGGCACCCTATTCCCTATATAGTGCACTACTTTAGACCAGAGAATGGCACCCTATTCCCTATATAGTGCACTACTTTAGACCAGAGAATGGCACCCTATTCCCTATATAGTGCACTACTTTAGACCAGAGAATGGCACCCTATTCCCTATATAGTGCACTACTTTAGACCAGAGAATGGCACCCTATTCCCTATATAGTGCACTACTTTAGACCAGAGAATGGCACCCTATTCCCTATATAGTGCACTACTTTAGACCAGAGAATGGCACCCTATTCCCTATACAGTGCACTACTTTTGACCAGGGTCCA
This sequence comes from Coregonus lavaretus, assembly GCF_964263955.1. Classification (NCBI taxonomy): domain Eukaryota; kingdom Metazoa; phylum Chordata; class Actinopteri; order Salmoniformes; family Salmonidae; genus Coregonus; species Coregonus lavaretus. Next base: position 218,501 of record NW_028164837.1, read on the forward strand.
TAAGGTAGTGCACTATATAGGGAACAGGGTGGCATTTGGGATGCAGACCCTTATCATCAAATCCAGACGATAATAAGAGCCTCCACTGATAATACTATCAATAATCCTCTAACAGGATATCAAATGCTATTCATAACTCTCCGATTTGAAGCATATCAGTATGTTTTGCTACGGAGAATAAACGGCCACAACATTAATCAGAAATGGACTGTAGAATCAATGAATCATGGAGTTGTTGTCTGTGGTGATTTTTTTTAAATGTATTTTTAAGATGATGCCACTGTGTGACAACAAGGCTCTGAGTCCCCCCCCCCCAGAGGTCTATAAACGCTCGGCCAGGATGAACTGGGGCGTGAAGGGGAATCGATATGGTAACCGTAGCGTTGTGTTGGAACCGCCATCACGGCAGACAGATTTCCTGATTCCATATGAAACACAACATACATAGTATCTGAAAACACCCTGGGCCCTGAGGGAGCCAGATGATGAACCATCCTGTTTCTAACTGTCTATACCTGTTCTGTGTTCTTAGTGTGTGTCCCTGAGGGAGTTACATGATGAACTATCCTGTTTCTACCTGTCTATACCTGTTCTGTGTTCTTAGTGCAAGCAGGGCTGAGGGCAGGCAGGGCTGAGGGGAGGCAGGGCTGAGGGGAGGCAGGGCTGAGGGGAGGCAGGGCTGAGGGCAGGCAGGGCTGAGGGGAGGCAGGGCTGAGGGGAGGCAGGGCTGAGGGGAGGCAGGGCTGAGGGGAGGCAGGGCTGAGGGCAGGCAGGGCTGAGGGGAGGCAGGGCTGAGGGGAGGCAGGGCTGAGGGGAGGCAGGGCTGAGGGCAGGCAGGGCTGAGGGGAGGCAGGGCTGAGGGGAGGCAGGGCTGAGGGGAGGCAGGGCTGAGGGCAGGCAGGGCTGAGGGCAGGCAGGGCTGAGGGCAGGCAGGGCTGAGGCCAGGCAGGGCTGAGATAGATCTGTGCCAACAGTGGAGGGTGTGGGCGGCTCATCTCTCTTCCCCAACAACTGAAGAGAAGGAAAGCACTGAAACTGCCTGTAAGGTAGACAGAAGCAAGGTGAAAGATTGATGTGTTGGCTATGTATGCATCGTGTGGGTCTGAAGGGTTGATGTGTTGGCTATGTATGCATCGTGTGGGTCTGAAGGGTTGATGTGTTGGCTATGTATGCATCGTGTGGGTCTGAAGGGTTGATGTGTTGGCTATGTATGCATCGTGTGGGTCTGAAGGGTTGATGTGTTGGCTATGTATGCATCGTGTGGGTCTGAAGGGTTGATGTGTTGGCTATGTATGCATCGTGTGGGTCTGAAGGGTTGATGTGTTGGCTATGTATGCATCGTGTGGGTCTGAAGGGTTGATGTGTTGGCTATGTATGCATCGTGTGGGTCTGAAGGGTTGATGTGTTGGCTATGTATGCATCGTGTGGGTCTGAAGGGTTGATGTGTTGGCTATGTATGCATCGTGTGGGTCTGAAGGGTTGATGTGTTGGCTATGTATGCATCGTGTGGGTCTGAAGGGTTGATGTGTTGGCTATGTATGCATCGTGTGGGTCTGAAGGGTTGATGTGTTGGCTATGTATGCATCGTGTGGGTCTGAAGGGTTGATGTGTTGGCTATGTATGCATCGTGTGGGTCTGTGCTAGATAACAGCATGGTGAGAAGAACACTGTGTGTGTATGTGTGTATTTGTGTGTGTGTGTGTGTACTTGTATTCCTGTGTGTGTGTGTGTGTGTGTGTGTGTACTTGTATTCCACTGTGTGTGTGAGTGTGTGTGGTGTGTGTGTGAATGTGTGTGTGTGTGTGTACTTGTATTCCTGTGTGTGTGTGAGTGTGTGTGTGTACTTGTTTTCCACTGTGTGTGTGAGTGTGTGTGTGTGTGTGTGTGTGTGTGTGTGTGTGTGGTGTGTGTGTGAATGTGTGTGTGTACTTGTATTCCTGTGTGTGTGTGTGTGTGTGTGTGTGTGTGTGTGTGTGTGTGAGTGTGTGTGTGTGTGTGTGTGTGTGTGTGTGTGTGTGTGTGTGTGTGTGTGTGTGTGTGTGTGTGTGTGTGTGTGTGTGTGTGTGTGTGTATCTTTGATTCCTCTCTCAGGCTCCAGTGTTGATGGATGAAGATGGTTTGTGAGTCCAAGGCCAATGATGCCCTGGTTGATTTGTCAGGATGGATGTGACACTGGAATAATGTGAAGCCATCAGAGTAATGAGGTGACACTGACCCCCCCCATCTGTCTCTGTTTGTCTGCTTCCCTTCCTCACCAGATGCAGGCCACCGCCTTGCATTTCCGTTTACAACCACCTCTGAGACACAGCCAACTCCTGCTATAAACCCCCCAAGAGCGATCACTAACGCCATCCCAAATAACAACATATCAGAGTGTGGAATGACATTCTGTCTTCTTTTCTCTCATTGTAATTGATAGATGACCAACATTGAAAATGTTTCATTTTCGCCTGAAAGTTATAGTGTTGAACTTTTCAGGCTAAAGTTGGCCTTTCCCACAAAGGCTGGCATGATTGAAGAGAGTAAACTGAACGCCCAGCCACTGATCTCCTAAAACCTGATGCCTTCAGACAAAGAAGAAGCAAACTAATGCTACTGTGAAACTAGACATACTGTACGAAGATGCCGAAACCAGAGATGGAAATCCACAGTTTTTCTTGACTGTTTGATTCAGAACTATTGAGTTCTGTTGAATTGTTAAACTTCGTTTTTTCCAACAAGGCTGGCATGATTGAAGAGAAAAAACTGCAGGATAAAAAAATTCCCTTTTAAAATATTAATAACGTTGTCCCCACCCACTGGGCACAGACGTCAGTTCAACATCTAGTTTCGATTTACATTTGGTTAAGTTGTCAACTGACGTGAATTCAACGTGAAATCAACCAAAATGTCACCATGTCATTGGATTTAGGGTAAAGTTTGGTTTTTAAAAAAATACTACATTCCCTTACGTTGATGACTTTTTTTTTGCAAATCCAATCAGTTTTCTACGTTTATTCAACATTGTCGGATATAATTTTTTTTGTTGTTGAAATGATGTGGAAATAATGTTGATTCAACCAGCGTTTTCCGCCAGTGGTCGTGTTCAAATGTTCTACAACTGGTCTGGACTCTCTCTTGGCTCTAGACAGACGCTGGCCTCCAACCTGTTCTGACACATTAGGGCAGCGTTTCCCCAAACTCCGTCCTCGGGACCCCAAGGGTTTTCTGCCCTAACACTACACAGCTGATTTAAAAATCATCAGAGCTTGATAATTAGTTGTTTATTTGAATCAACTGTGTAGTGCTAGGAGCAGAAAACCAAAACGTGCACCCCTTGGGGTCCCGAGGACCGAGTTTGGGAAAACGCTGCATCAGGTAGTAAACACTACGTTGTCTA
>NW_028164837.1:226879-241879 GCF_964263955.1 Coregonus lavaretus
AAATGGGGCAAAAGGGACTGCTAGGGGGGGGGAGAAGGAAAAAGAGGGGGGGGGGAGGGGGGGAAAGAGAAAAAACGGAAAGAGAAAAGGAGAAAAACAAACAATTTGTCATGTTTTTTTCTCCACTCACAACGCCTTTAAAGTTATTTTCACACGCATGTGCGCTTATTTTTATCACTTTTATCGACAACATTGACACTTTGTCTCCTGCGGGATTCGATCCGACGACGCTGTGCACCGTGGCAGCATGCACCAATACCATGCATTAACATAATTTTTCTTTCGTATAACGTGTATATTGCTTGTATTAAGTGAGTTGTGTGAATATTGCATGTATTGTTTAAAAGCAGCCAGAACCAAAATCATTGTGTGTGTGTTAACATACTTGGCCAATAAATCTGATTTTGATGTAATTAAAGTGCTATGTGTCATTCATCCTGATTAGGGGGTTAGTTGTCCCAGATATATATATATATATTTAGCAACTGTCCCAGACTGCGGGGGACCAGAAGTGGGTGAACAACCTGAACTTGTTCTTCAACAGGTTTGATCAGCCCCTACCCCGGCTGCTGCACACCTCAGGTGCACCCCCAGAACACTGCCCTACCCCCATCTCCACAGCACTCAGGTCACAGACCCCCACCGCTTTGGCTTCTCCTGCCCCATCCCTTTCATCTCACCTCTTACCCTCAGCTCCACCCCCTCTCAACACCCCCTACAACATCAAACACTGGTGAGAAAAGAGGTCAGGAAGATCAAAGCAAGAAAGTATGTATTTTCATTGGCAGAGGGCTTTCCAGGAGTGCTGATATTTAATAACAGCACTGGTAGCCTACTTAGTTACTTTGCAAGAGTTCTAGGAATAAAGTATAGGAGGTATAGGAGAAAAACAATCCAGAAGTCAAAATTTGAGAAACTTTGGTCAGTTTATTCAACCTGAAAGTATATATTTAGCAAATATATACATCTTTATTTTTTTGTTGTTTTCTTTTTTAGAACACCATGCAATGCACAAACACAGAAATGAAAAACATAACTATATACAATACTTTACTATCTACACATTATTATACAATTTGACAAACTTTGGTCACTTTATTAAACCTGAAAGTATATATTTAACAAATATATACATCTATTTTTTTTTTATTGAATTTTTTAGAACACAGAAATGAAAAACTTAACTATATACAATACTTAACTATTTACACATAACTATTATATACAGTATTTATTTATTCATACATTTTCCTTTATTTCCCACTGGCAAGACTGGTCAACTGGTCCTTCCACTCTGCCAGGGTGAGTCCTGAGGCTGGACAGTACCACCGCCCCTTCAGCTGGGTGTGACCCGTACTTTTGTTTTTCCCCTGCCCACACTGCTTGCAAATGTACTGGTAGGTATCCCTGAACTTCTTGCGTGGAGGTTCACCCCTAGCCATCAGCTCCTCGTTCTCCTGGGCAGCTTTTTTCTGTCTCCACGTACGTTGCCTTGGCTGAACAGAGGTGCCAGGTGGTGGAGGGGCCAGGTACAGTGGATGGTCAGCAGGTGGCTGGAAGGGGGGAGGTGGCTGGAAGGGGGGAGGTGGCTGGAAGGGGAGAGGTGGCTGGAAGGGGGGAGGTGGCTGGTACGAAGGCCAGGCAGGAGATGGTGGTGGTGGCAGGTAATCCTGCTGGTACGAAGGCCAGGCAGGAGATGGTGGTGGTGGCAGGTAATCCTGCTGGTACGAGGGCCAGGCAGGAGATGGTGGTGGTGGCATGTAATCCTGCTGGTACGAGTCCCAGGCAGGAGATGGTGGTGGTGGCAGGTGACCCTGCTGGTACGAGGCCCAGGCAGGAGATGGGGGTGGTGGTGGTGGCAGGTGACCCTGCTGGTACGAGGCCCAGGCAGGAGATGGGGGTGGTGGCAGGTTACCATGCCATACGTATGACCCAGGCTGGTAGTGCTGTGCCAAGGCAGAACGAACACTGTGCCGAGGGCGTATCACTGCCTCACCCTCCCGGTTCTCTGGCTCCTCAAACACCATAGCCTCATGCCCATGCTGCACAGGAGCAGCCGGAAGAGTCTGGGCTTCAGGGAGTGAGTCCTTGGCCAGTTCAAACCGTTTGGGGAGTATGGTGCCCTGCAGCAGCATGTCCCTGTCCTTCCTCTTATCCCTCCTAAGCAGCCTAAAAGACAAAAATGCATACAGTAGCTTCAGTTAGTTCTTTTATACATAGTAGCCTATCCTCCTATGTTTAGTATTTTCTAACAAGCAAGCAGTTGAAGGTTTTTCTTGCAGTTTAATAATATAATAATATAATGTCATTGTATAGGAAAGGTGCACACGTAAAAAACAAGACTCACCAAGAAGAGATTGTTGTGTTGTTTACTGGTATCAGAACCACGTTGGTCTTCTCCAGAACAACCCTGCTGTCCTCCAGCAGCTGTTTAAGATGGCTGTAGGCCACCACAATGGACTGTGGGATGGGCAGAGTTCTACTCCTTGTGTCCTTGGGCCTGTTTGGTGCTTGCTGAAACTCTTTTAAAAGTCTCAGGCAAACACATTCGCTGACCCTGTGGACTTCGGGGTCCTGGGCTGCCTGCCCGTGAGTCATGAACAGTCTGTGGGAAAGAAGGATGATATGGTCCGGACTTTAAACAAGGCTGTAAACAAAAAATAATAATAATAGCAACAACCTGTCACCTGTGAACAGCCCAATTTACCCCCCACAAACTAATATAATCACAAAATATTTTTTTCAATCCTGATTTGACGCAGTACAGCCTTCTGATTCAATGATTTGTAATGAACCAAAATGATTAAGAATTGTGTCAAATCACCTCTCTGCCGCCTGCTGTCCAGGAGCAGAGCCACTCGGCTTCCTGGGCGCTCTCCAAGGTCCTGCCACGGTCTTCTTCCTCGCTTTCTGGCCGAACCTCAAAGGTTCCTTGTCCATAGCAGGGAGAGCCATGTAAAGATGGACTATGTCAGCCTCCTCTTTTGATGACAAGGCAGTGATGGTTCGGTTCAGGCCAACCAGGTAGGCTGCCAGGTCATCAACCGCATCCCAGCCCAAGACACCTCTGGAATCACATCGGCTATTCTGAAAAGTGAAAATCATGAAAAAAACACATGTAAATAAATGTGTAAATTTCTTTGAACTATTTGAGCAATGTTGACCTTTTTTCTCTCTCCATAAAACGTAATACTTGACGTTTTACTTGACAAACGTATGATACTTGTGGCATATCATTAGCGAACTTGTTACATATCTTGTTTTTGAGAAAGGTGTTACATTACCTGGTCTGATGTGCTGTCTTGTGTGTCGTCTTCCTCCACAATGATGTCCTCATCCAGGGATCTGGGTCCACTGTCACCCTCCAGTGTCACCTGGGCCTCCACGGCACATATTGGAGGATCAGGATCACCTACCCTAAGGTCAGCTACCTGGCACACCGTGACGTCAGGTTCACCCCCGTCGTCCTCGAGCTCCTCTGTGGGGATCTCTGGCAGCTGCTGTGGAACCAGCAGGTCGCCTCTATTGGACTGGGCCAACAGGTACTCCACAGCAATGCGCTCGCCTGTAACACATAGTGTTTAAACACATAGTTAAAGAAGAGGAAAGGACACAAACACAGACACAGACACATCTCCTACATGTAGAGCCCGATCTTCACTCCCACGTCCTCTGAGGAGGGGTGGAGGTGGCAGAGAAAAGAAAAGTGGGAGAGGAAGTAATACTCAAATGCTCAGTGCTGATCTGAGAGCTATCTCACCAGTAGGTTTTCCAGGTGGGGTGAATTCTGGAACCAGAGAACAACCAAGGACCCGCTGGCTCATGCTGTTTAGGTGAGACATCAAGCGAACATCAAATGTCCTCAGGGTTGATGCCCCCACCACAGCTACAGCTTCCTTTGCCCGGTTCATGTTCCACCTCGATACCCCCTCCAGCATGTACATTTGTGTGTGCAATGCATTGCATCGAAAGCCTAAGAAACAAAATACTCAGGTTAGGTCAACCATTATTATGAAGTCAATACATATTAACACCTATTAAATACAAAGTGACAATTACATTGTTATTTGAATAATTCAAGTGCATACTATGTCATAACACAGACTTTTTTTTAAGATCAGCATACGGCAAGTTAACATTTTGAATTTACCTGGAACAAAAGCACACTGGTGGCGGTGAAAACTCTCGAGGGAGGAGGACCCCCTCCCACACCTGAGGACGTCAAGGACTTTGCCACCCTTCTGCAGTGTCCCTGTCTTTGTGTACAACTCCACCCCTGCAGGGTCCTGGATGCACTCCAGGTGCTTCTGCTGCACCTCCCACACATGGTGCATGCTGTCAGGGTTCACTAGACGCAGCCCCGTGGTGTCAGTCAGCTCCCACATCGATTCGAGCAGCCCCGAAATCATGACCCGGATTTCCTCCACTGCACGGGTCCTCCGCCTGCAGTGCTTTGCCATTTCACCAGTGCTGATACTGGCCAAGAGCAGTGCCTCAGTGGGAGCATTTCCGCCATGGCTGCTCTTCCACTCCCCTTTCTTGGCCTCCTTAAGCCGTTGCACATCCTCCTGATCCCACTCAAAGATACAGGCGGAAAGTTTGGAGCAAAAGGTACCGTAGAGAGGGTGGTGCTCAGTAGTGAGGCCGCAGTTAAACCTTCGCATGAAGTGGAAGACGTCTAAACGGACGACAAACTTCCATGGTCGAAAGAGTCTCAGCACTGACGACACACCTGTGAAAGACAAACATTGATTATTACAGACGTGATCATCTATTTTTTGGGCAATTACATTACATTGTTAGTTTATAGATTACTATCACCATTTTTCTCTTTTTTTAACATCATAATTAACTTTAGTTAATTACATACTGTAATCTGCAATGTATATTTCATAAAGTAACAATTTCAGCATCCCACCTGACTGGCTGCAGCAGTCCCGGTCAACATAGATAGCCTCAGGCTCAGCTTGTCCAGCATTCTCATAACGTGTGACGATGCCCTGGCACAACTCTTCCAGCCCTGCACCTTCACCTGTCGTCAGAACACTGTTCAGAACCTGGCCAAGCTCGTTGCCGATGTTGGACATCCATGCAGCGGTGTCCCCTATACTGCCAGCCAGCTTCTTGGTGATCTGAAAAACAAACAAAAACAGAACGTTCTAAAAAAAACTGTACAAACTTACTAAAATTAATACTATTTCATCATTAGGATGATAAAGTAAACTATTTATATCCATTCCAATTGGTTAACATCAGAGTAAATAAAATTAATGCTAAAACCCTCACCTTCTTTGTAGAGTCCATCTTCAGAATTCTACCATAGGTAGAGGTGATCACCCCCTTCATCTCTTCCAGGTGGCTGAGGATGTCGTTGGAGTGGACCGTCTCAAACCACTGGGCAAGTGGAAGGGGCCTGAAGGGTGGAGGAGGAAGATGGACAGCTGCAGAAGAGACGAAGGTAGCCATCTTCAAATGAAGCTCACAGTCAGACAGGTAGCGGATGGTCTGACGTGCCCACTCCTCGCTGTGTGCTTCCTCTACTGCAGACTGGAGGTAGGAGGAACTGTTCCCACTGGTCCTTGGCTTCAGGAAAGTCATACACTTCCTATCCAGGGCTAGCTGTGTAGTGAGGACAGCGGGAAACAGGCTCCTATGTGCCACATCCAGTTGAGCAAGGATTTCCTGGCTCCATGGGCAGACCGGCAGCATACACTTGCTGCAACGTGGATAGTCCCCTCCCACAAGGTAGTAGCGGGTATCCACATCTATCACCTCCCTCACCTTCGGGTAGATCCCTGAGTGGTGCATTTTCCGGTCACACCGCGTGCATTTCAGAGGAATCCCCCACATCCTCATTGGTGCCCAGAGGAACATCCTCTGCCGGAAGTGCCACCCGGGCTCGGGAGGAGACGGTTTGTGCTGCAGTGGTGGATGAAACCAGCACGCCTCCATTTTCTGCCTCAGCTGACCTGTAGGCTCATAGAGGACCTTGGCAATCCACACCCGATCTGCTGGCTGTATAACCTTTTTGAATTGATTGGGGAGAAAAGCTTCCCAATCAATGGAAGCTGGCCTAAGTGGAGTTTGAGGAGTGTGGCGTGGCGTGCTGGAGCAACCTGTTGGAGGAGGGAGCAGAGATGTAGTTGTCGGCGGAGATGGTGTGGGCTGTAGAGATGGTGTGGCCGTTAGCCGTGGAGATGGTGTGGGCCGCGGAGATGGTGTGGTCCACGGAGATGGTGTGGGCCGCGGAGTTGGTGTGGGCCGCGGAGATGGTGTGGCCGTTAGCCGCGGAGATGGTGTTGGCCGTGGGGATGGTGTGGTGGAGCTACCTGTTGAAGTTGGCGATGGAGGTTGAGCCAACCAGGATAAATAATGGAACTGTTCTATATGCTCCAACAGGCCAACAGAACCTTGGACCTTGGCCCCACAGGTGTCACATGTCTCCTCTACATGGCGGTCAGAAAGGTGCATGGAGAATTTTTCTGCCTTCACAACCTGATTGCACTGACAGCACTTTACTGTTCTGTCTGCACTGGTGCCTCCGCCTGCCTGCCTTGAGCCTCCACCTGCCTCATAGGAGCCTCCACCTGCCTGACTGGAGGCTTCTCCTGCCTGACTGGAGCCTCCACCTGCCTGACTGGAGGCTTCTCCTGCCTGACTGGAGCCTTCTCCTGCCTGACTGGAGCCTTCTCCTGCCTGACAGGAGCCTCCACCTGCCTGACTGGAGCCTTCTCTTGCCTGCCTGGAGCCTCCACCTGCCTCTGATGCATCTGACTGAAGGGGGGAGGCAGGATTTCAAGTACAAAAGAGGCTCATGCTACTTGTAATAAATAATTTCACCAATGATCCTACACTGTTAGTTTTATCCAAATTTGTGCACATAGGGTATGATCCATCAAATAATCGACTTCATGCTACAGCAACTTATCATCACTTAAATGAAATAAATCATCATATAACCTACCTTATGGAACCCACAAGAGCATTTTAGGTGTCTCCCGAACAGATCCACCTTACTCTTGCTCTGCAGCGGGCAAGCATCTATACACTCCAGGGCTCTTTTCCATTTCTTACCACCGGGCCTTTTGCCTGTGGAAAACTGGTAGCTGCCCTGGGCATACTTTTGGCAGATGTCTCTCCAGTATGAGTCTGGCTTCCCCGTCTTGGTCATATCTGCAAACATGAGCTAAGTTAGACTAAACGACCAAGTTCTCTGTTGTGATTACATTCTCAATCAATTTAGCATAGATGTACAGTCGTGATAGTTTGCTCTGGCTATGGTACAGTAATACCAGGTCCATACCATTTTATAAAATTAATACTTCCATAGAATAATATGCTTGTACTCCAACACGTCAACTTAATTTTGTTATCTCAACAACCTGGTCAAAGTATCATCAATGTAGTCATATTTTGTACTTCTGAGGTCAAATTAAAGTCAGCGGAAAAGTTGCATCTCACAGAGGGGACTGTACTATGGGGGGCAGCGAGTCTACATCGACAATTTAAATACCAGGACCGACATAAAAACATGTACATTCAAATCGTACGTCCATGGAATAATTTGCCTGTACATATCGATATTATTTTTTTTGTTACGCTGACAAAGACCAAGTAACTACTCAATTTAGCATTGATGTATCTACTGTCTACTGTACGCGTACTGTACCACTACGTTCAGCGGATAAGTTACAGACAATAAGAATACGTTTATCGAGACAGTTAGTCTACATCGGTCAATCAACATAATTCAGAAATACATGTCGCTTATACATATAATTTGCATTTACATACCTATTTTTCTGTTGTTCTTTTCTTTTGTACGTCTTAAAAAAAGTTCTGTGCAGTACTGGCTCTTTCACTCAGCGCGCTGATTTGTAGTCTTCTGCAGTTTTACCTCACGTCAAAATGGGGCAAAAGGGTCACGTGACCCCTAGACCCACCTCTGTTCAGAATGGTTCGAAATGTGTTCGGAATTGTTCAGAATGGTTCGAAATGTGTTCGGAATTAGCAGTTGTTCAGAATATTTTCCTAATGTGGTTCGGATATTGTTAGGATGTATTTGCAGTCCAATTCTTGGCGGGTACGGCCACCTCGTCGTATGTGTGACCACTTTTCCAGTTCCATATTGTTTAAAACACCTCATCAACAAAAATAATTATTTCCAATAAATTTTAGTTTTCAACTATATTTCCCAATTCTCATTAGAGGTTAAGTCTCAAGTATACAGTATCACAATGGAAGCAGTATTTTGAAGGTGTGCGTGAGTGAAATACTTATTAATCAGACATTTGAAGACCGTGGCAAGCGCACCGAAATCCAGTTTTATTTTAACATGCTTTCTTTCCTCGTCAGCTAATCAGAATGGGATCCTCGGAGTGTTGCGTTTCTCCGAGAACCAGTTGAGAATAATCATTTCTCATGAAATTCCGTTCATCATGTTCTGAAACGGAAGTAACAGGTAAGGATGTACCTCACTAACAATACTAGCTTTCAATGGCAGCAATGCAGAAGTATGCATGGCAACTCATTTTAGGTCATGGTTACAGGATTACATTTTAGCCGATGCTGATAGATTTCAAACCGTAATTCCATGTCGGCCCTATCCAAAAATGTATATTTTGTATCCCTGTCGTTACATTTACGTCATGGAAAGTCAGTGTCTTCTGCTTATTCGAGAATGCTTTGCGGCGAATATTAGCATAACCTCAGCCCCAGCAGCCTTCCCATTGGTGCATACTCTGGTGGGTTTATTTGCTTTTAAAAGTGGCACATTTGTACTATCATCTTAATCACAACAACCTATTTCTACAAGCAAATGTTTTTTGTGGTGAACTTCGTCCAAATGTTCTGTGTTATTTCGCTGAATAAATACAAAAGAGAACGGTCGGAAATAAAGTTGCGAGACCGCTACTCCATTACTTATACCGCACTCGTGCTAGCAAAGGTTATCTGCTGCCTTCAAAAAGCGAGTGGCTGCTGCTCCCCGCGGCAGAAAAGCAAAACGACATCACCGCACCAAACAACTTACAAGAACGTGCTGCTCCCATAAACATTACAATTTGCACTTGCTTATTATTGAGACCCGTGACAGAAAGAAACACACTCAGAAAACCCTTTCAGCAGCAGGCCTGTAGTAAGTAGGCTAACCCATGCGGACCCAGTTGATTTCAATATGAATTTACTGATTCATTACAGTTACATCATTAAATGATTGCCTCATTGTTTCAAGTCATCTGGTCCTAGCCCATTATCACTTTCTATCCAATGTAATGGAACACCATTTCATTCGCCACTATCCTACAGTTTGCAGGATATTACGCCCCCCCCCATCACTGTTTAATGTTTTATCTAGCCAGAGTTAAGTCATTGCAATACTCTTTTCAACAGAATGTATCTCTGATGACAACCAGAGTTAACCCTCATACTACCAGGACTGGAGTCATTTTGACCCCAAATACATATTTTTGTTCATAGCCCAAAAGTGGTTTATTCAATTTTTTGAAAATGTTCATGACTCTGTCAATCAACTTGTTCTTAATAAATCTAAATTATTGTTTGGTGTTTCTGTATCAATATGGATTTTTTGAAACATTCAAGTCCTTTGGGTTTCATTTAGACACCAGCCCAAAAAAAGATACACTTTGAATCTACGCAGAGACCTGTATTGGTGTGTATTCTCCGAAAAGTAGTTATTCTAGGGCAAATAATTTTTGTATTATTTATTAGAATGCAGGTTTCTCTGGAGACATAATATGAAGTAAGACATATCCTCAGAGGGTGGAGGGGGACCTGTTGGAGCGATGCTGAACTGATAGATCACTTGCAGAGATGGAGCACTATGTACTCGCCTATGACTACAGCTGGTTATATATTGGTATGACGTGTACAAAAATCAAAATAACTTCAGATGTATGCTTTGTTGCGGTCCAAAGAGCTCATAAAAGTCTGTCAGTGGTATGAATACTTGGTAGAACTGTCATACAGAAATCAGCTACCCTCTGAATGTACAATTAGTTGGCACGACTTCCTCCGAAGCTGCCTTCTCTCCTTGTTCGGGCAGGCTTCGGCGTTCGTCGTCACCGGCCTTCTAGCCACTGCCGCTCCTCATCTCATCATTCCATTTGTTTTGTCTTGTTTATTACACACACCTGGTTTCAATTCCCCTCATCAGTACCTGTATAAGTGTTCCCTCTGCCCCCTTGTCTTTGTGTGTGATTGTTTATTGTGGAGGTTAGTTTAGCTCGGTGGAGATATATTGTATTGTGTATCGCCCAAGCTGGCTAACATGTTGGAATGCTCCCGGACCCACTCCATGACTCCAGCCATATTCCCCTCTCCTGCTGACTCCATGCTGTTGGGTCCATGCTGTTGGGTCCATGCTGTTGGGTCCATGCTGTTGGGTGGGTGATTCTGTAGCAGGTGATTTTTGATGGAGTCAGGCGCAGGAGGGTAAATCACAGAATACAATGGTTTATGTGTATGTGCCTTGTTTTCTCCAGTGTGCCATTATACCGCACTGTAGTGGTTTACACATTGCTGCGTACCACTGTATTGCTGAATAAACCGTTGTATTCTGTGATTTACCCTCCGGGAGCATTTCAACATGTTAGCCAGCTTGGGCGAAGCGATGGATCAGGTTTCCAGGTCGTCCAACGCCTGGAGAGGAGAGGACCCGACCCTTCGGGACCAGCTGAGCGACCGGATCCAGCCACCCACACCCCAGCGCCCAGAGGTATTCACCTATCTCCACCAAGGGAGTACGACGGGACAGCGGCACGCTGCCAGGGATTCCTCCTGCAGCTGGACCTCTATTTTTCCACCATCAGCCCTGCTCCATCGAAGTGTGAGAAGGTGTCCACCCTCGTCTACTGCCTCTCAGGGAAAGCCCAGGAGTGGGCCAACGCGTTCTGGAGTGAAGGAGGAGACGCGTTGGACAACTACGGGGAGTTCGCTCGCCTCTTCCGGGCAGTCTTTGATCACCCTCCCGAAGGAAGAGAGGCGGGCGAGCGGCTGGTCCATCTGAGGCAGGGGACGAGGACCGCGCAGGACTTTGCCCTGGAGTTTAGAACTCTAGCAGCTGGGTCCGGGTGGACCGCTTCCGGTGCAGCCTGCGAGAGGACACGTGAAGGGAGCTAGCCTGCCGGGACACCACGTTGACCTTCAACTAACTGGTGGACATGGCCATCCGGTTGGACAACCTGCTGGCTTCGAGAGGATGTCTTGGAAGGGGCCTGCCCGTTTCACCCCCCTTCAACCCGGATCACGTTCCGATGGAGCTGGGTGGTGCAGCGATCCGGGAGAACGGAGGACGACAGATCCAGTGTCACTCTTGTGGCAAGAGAGGACATTCTGCTGCACGCTGTCGTCCGAGTTCTTCTGGGTGTGGAGGCAGCAGGCAGGGCACTCTCGCGTCACCCCAGGTAGCGCAAACCCACACTCGTTCAGAGCCCTCTGCTGCGCACTTCACCATCCACGTCCACATCCCTGATTACACAGTAGTTCCACAGTGTAAGGCGCTGGTCGATTCAGGCGCAGCTGGGAACTTTATGGACAGGTCTTTAGCTAATAGTCTATGTATTACATTGGTTCACCTATCCATTTCATTGCCCATCAAAGCACTTGACAGCCGACCATTAGGGTCAGGTTTTGTTAGGGAGGTTACAGCACCAGTCACGATACAGGAGACCCATAGGGAGCAAATCACCTTTTATATTATTGAGACCCTGATTTTCCCTGTTGTGTTGGGCCTTCCCTGGCTCGCACTACACGATCCCACCTTGTCATGGCCGCAGTGGGTTCTCACGGGGTGGTCGCAAGAGTGTCAGGGTAGGTTTCTAGGTGTTTCCGTTGGTGCAACCACGGTGGAAAGTCCAGACAGTACCTCCACCGTGCGCATTCCCCCTGAATACCTCGATTTGGTGTACACGTTTTCCAGGCAATCAAATTACCACCCCATCGGGCGGGGGATTGCACGATAAACCTCCAGGAGTCATGTATATCCCCTGTCGCAGGCTGAAACGGAGGCTATGGAAACATACGTCTCAGAGTCCCTCCACTTCACCTGCCTCCTCGAGTTTCTTTTTCGTGAAGAAGAAAGACGGAGGTCTGTGCCCTTGCATTGATTACCGGGCACTTAATCAAACTACCATTCGCTATAGTTACCCTCTACCCCTCATCTCCTCTGTTATCAAATCAATTAATGGGGCGCACTTCTTCACGAAATTAGATCTCAGGAGTGCGTACAACCTGGTGCGTGTCCGAGAGGGAGATGAGTGGAAGACAGCATTCAGCACAACCACGGGGCATTATGAATACCTGGTAATGCCATACGGGTTGATGAATGCTCCATCAGTCTTCCAGCCCTTTATGCACGAGGTGTTTCGGGACATGCTTGGTTGCGGTGTGGTGGTCTACATCGATGACTTTCTGGTATATTCCGCTACCCGCGCCGAGAATGTGTCCCTGGTTCACAGAGTGCTGGGCCGACTGTTGGAGCATGACCTATATGCCAAGGCAGAAAAGTGTCTGTTCTTCCAACAGTCCGTCTCCTTCCTCGGATACCACATCACCACCTCAGGTGTGGAGATGGAGAGAGACCGCATTTCAGCTGTGCGTAATTGGCCGACTCCCACCACGGTGAAGGAGGTGCAGCGCTTCATTGGCTTTGCCAATTACTATCGAAGCTTTATCCGGGGCTTTGGCAAGGTCGCAGCTCCCAACACCTCTCTGTTGTAGGATGGGCCGTCCCGGCTCCGCTGGTCTGCTGAGGCTGACAGGGCCTTCAGTAACCTGAGGGCTCTGTTCACCTCAGCCCCAGTACTCGTCCATCCCCCGAATACCTTGATTTTGGCGCATGTGTTTTCAAAAACGCAGGCTACCAAGTTACCACCTCATCAGGCGGGGGATTGTGTGATAAACCTCCGGTTAGACGCTGTACCTCCCAGGAGTCATGTGTACGCCCTCTCGCAGGCTGAAACGGCGGCTATCAAAACATACGTCACGAGTCCCTGTGCCAGGGGTATATACGTCCCTTCACTTCACCCGTCTCCTCGAGTTTCTTTTTTGTGAAGAAGAAAGACGGCAGTCTGCGCCCGTGCATTGATTATCGACCACTGAAAAAGGAGACGATCAGATTTAGTTATCCTCTCCCTCTCATTCCGTCACTGATCGAGTCAATGCATGGGGCGCGCTTCTTCACCAAATTAGATCTCAGGAGTGCGTACAACCGAGAGGGGGACGAGTGGAAGACATCATTCAGCACAACCACGGGGCATTATGAATACCTGGTGATGCCCTACGGTTTGATGAATGCTCCATCCGTCTTCCAGTCCTTTGTGAATGAGGTGTTTCGGGACATGCTTGGTCGTGGTGTAGTGGTCTACATCAATGACATCCTGGTGTATTCCGCTACGCGCGCCGAGCATGTGTCCCTGGTTCGCAAGGTGCTGGCCCGACTGTTGGAAACATGTAAAATGTCATAGTAGGTACAATTGAAGTTGGAAGTTTACATACACTTAGGTTGAAGTCATTAAAACTTGTTTTTCAACCACTCCACACATTTCTTGTTAACAAACTATAGTTTTGGCAAGTCGGTTAGGACATCTACTTTGTGCATGACACAAGAGATTTTTCCAACAATTGTTTACAGACAGATTATTTCACTTAAAATTCACTGTATCACAATTCCAGTGGGTCAGAAGTTTACATACACTAAGTTGACTGTGCCTTTAAACAGCTTGGAAAATTCCAGAAAATTCCGTGCATTGATTATCGACACCTCATTTTGTGGGCAGTGTGCACATGGCCTGTCTTCTCTTGAGAGCCAGGTCTGCCTACGGCGGCCTTTCTCAATAGCAAGGCTATGCTCACTGAGTCTGTACATAGTCAAAGCTTTCCTTAAGTTTGGGTCAGTCACAGTGGTCAGGTATTCTGCCACTGTGTACTCTCTGTTTAGGGCCAAATAGCATTCTAGTTTGCTCTGTTTTTTTGTTAATTATTTTCAATGTGTCAAGTAATTATCTTTTTGATTTCTCATGATTTGATTAGGTCTAATTTTGTTGCTGTTCTGGGGCTCTGTGGGGTCTGTTTGTGTTTGTGAACAGAGCCCCAGGACCAGCTTGCTTAGGGGGCTCTTCTCCAGGTTCATTTCTCTGTAGGTGATGGCTTTGTAATGGAAGGTTTGGGAATCGCTTCCTTTTAGGTGGTTGTAGAATTGAACTGCTCTTTTCTGGATTTTGAACATTAGTGGGTATCGGGCTAATTCTGCTCTGCATGCATTATTTGGTGTTTTACGTTGTACACAGAGGATATTTTTTGTCCCATTTTGTGAATTCTTGGTTGGTGAGCGGACCTCAGACCTCACAACCATAAAAGGCAAAGGTTCTATAACTGATTCAAGTATTTTTAGCCAGATCCTAATTGGTATGTCGAATTTTATGTTCCTTTTGATGGCATAGAAGGCCCTTCTTGCCTTGTCTCTCAGATCGTTCACAACTTTGTGGAAGTTACCTGTGGCGCTGATGTTTAGGCCGAGGTAGGTATCGTTTTTTGTGTGCTCTAGGTCAATGGTGTCTAGATGGAATTTGTATTTGTGGTCCCGGCAACTGGACCTTTTTTTAAACACCATTATTTTTGTCTTACTGAGATTTACTGTCAGGGCCCAGGTCCGACAGAATCTGTGCAGAAGATCTAGGTGCTGCTGTAGGCCCTCCTTGGTTGGTGACAGAAGCACCAGATCATCAGCAAACAGTAGACATTTGACTTCAGATTCTAGTAGGGTGAGGTCAGGTGCTGCAGACTGTTCTAGTGCCCTCGCCTAATTCGTTGATATTCATATGTTGAAGAGGGTGGGGCTTAAGGCCCTGTGGAAAGAAATGTGTGTGTTTTTTGTCAATTTTAATTGCACACTTGTTGTTTGTGTACATGGATTTTATAACGTCGTATGTTTTTCCCCCAACACCACTTTCCATCAATTTGTATAGCAGGCCCTCGTGCCAA
>NW_028164836.1:0-20000 GCF_964263955.1 Coregonus lavaretus
TGTCCATTTCCCATTTTGATGACATTGAGAAGCTCACTTGATGTGGCTATAAATGTTTGATGATATGAGAACCTATTTGGGCAGTCCAGCCATGCAGATACATAGATATGTATTTTTCATTATGGGAAGGTTAAACTTTTATGACTTTAGCATTCTACTTGGTAAAGTACACACATCTCAGTATGTATAGTCAGTCTATGCAGATTCTGACAACGATGCACCAAACAATAGAATAGCAGTTCTCTGGTAGTCAAGTCATCCCTCATTTATGGATATTTAGTGGCTTGTCTGTTCCCGGTTGAGGAATAAATGTCTCTCTTTCTCTCTCTCTCTCTCTCTCTCTCTCTCTCTCTCTCTCTCTCTCTCTCTCTCTCTCTCTCTCTCTCTCTCTCTCTCTCTCTCTCTCTCTCTCTCTCTCTCTCAAATTCAAGCTGCTTTATTGGCATGAAAAACATTGCGTCAATATTGCCAAAGCAACAATGTATACAATATACATTGTAATAAAATAATAAAGAATAACAAATAATAATATGAAATGGTAGTAAATAATAATAATAATAATATAATAATAATAATAATAATAATAAAAACAACAACAATAACATGATAACAGTCAATAGAAAAATAATAAATAGAAAAGGCTAAACATGGAAAATGAAACTATAACTAACTTATAACTAACTAACTGTCATCCTCACCATTACATCAGTACTACAACTACCATCATCATTACTACCACTACTACCACCACCATCATTAAACTGCTATCATTACCATCACCCCTACTACCCGTACAACTACCATTTAGAATAATGATCACAACAACAACAATAATAATAATAATAATAATAACAATAATAATAATAATAATAATAATAATAATAATAATAATAATAAGTAAATTACTGTTTACTATGCAGATGTAATTATTCAGTGTCCCTCAGGCTATGGCAGGGAAATACGTATTTGGCTGCAAGAGGAGTCGTTGCTCCTTCACCCATGACTATTTTTAGTTTTTCCTCTGGGTTTAATAAGTTAAAATTTGGAATAAATGTAGTAATTTCTGTGAATAATGAATCTCTTGGTGAGGAATATTTATCACAGTAAAGGAGAAAGTGCATCTCTGTTTCTACCTCCCCTGTCGTGCAGTATTTGATTTTGTACGTTTGCCTACTGACAAAGACATGATCAGTCTATAATTTTAATGGTAGGTTTATTTGAACAGTGAGTGAAAGAATAACAACAAAAAAATCCAGAAAAACGCATGTCAAAAATGTTATAAATTGATTTGCATTTTAATGAGGGAAATAAGTATTTGACCCCTCTGCAAAACATGACTTGTACTTGGTGGCAAAACCCTTGTTGGCAATCACAGTGTTAGGCCTACTGCTGCTAGGTAGCTCTCTCTCTGCTCTCCCCCTCCCCTCTGTCTGTCCTTGATTGCAGGAGTGAAGTCTGGTGTGCGGGAGTCAGGGTTCCAGCTGCAGCTCATTCACCATAATCACCTCAGCCTTTAAGACCCGGTCAAACTTACCACTCATCGTCAGATCATAGTCAAGACGACCATGTTAGTCTCGCTGCCGACTCAACCTGTTTGTTTTCGCTCTTTGTGTTTTTGGCCTGTTCTATTTACTTTTCTCCTGTGCCACAGATTATTGGAACCTGACTCCTGCCTCCGCTTCACTCCTGCCACCACCATCCTGCTTTCCGCTACCGGACCTCCCTTTTGGACTCACCACGGACACTAGGACATTACGGTACCACACCTGCCCTGACCTGGATCTGTTACCCTCCCTGTAACCTGGACTTGCTCTTCCCCTATTATTGGAAACCTGGACTAATTGAACATTGTAAATAAACCTGTTAAACCTTCTCTGGCTTGGTGTAGTTGTCTGCATTTGGGTTCAAATCCAGTTAAATCATGACAGTATGATCTGACCAACATGAACCCAGTAGACAGTAGCTCGGATACCACCCCAGAGTGCACTCAAATTCGGACTGCCATAGCCAATCAGGGCATTTTACTTGGCTAACATGATACCCTGTTTAAGACTATTGCTGAGAACAGTCAGGTGCTGCTTAATCAGGTTCAATTACTCACCAATCAAGTGTCTGCCCTTTCTACCCAAGTTAATAATGCACCCCTCGGGCATGGCATACAAACTGCTCCTTCTCCTGCTCCACCTGTTTTTCCTACCCCTTCAGCCCAGATCAGAGAGCCTTTTGTTCCTGCTCCAGAGCGCTATGACGGGAACATGGGAACCTGTGGCGATTTTTTGACTCAATGCTCGTTAGTGTTTGAACAACAGCCCCTCACCTACGCCTCAGAAAGAGCCCGTATTGCCTACCTTATCAACTCTACTAGCGGTTCCTCTTGTGCCTGGGGATCCGCGGTCTGGGAGAGTCAGTCGGACATTTGCAACGCTTACGTTGCCTTCACCACTGAGATGAGGAAGGTTTTTGACCACCCCGTACGGGGCAAGGAGGCTGCGAAACGGTTGTTTTCTCTTCGGCAGGGGGCTCGCAGTGTGGCGGAGATGGCAGTGGAGTTTCGGACTTTAGCGGCAGTGAGTGGTTGGAATGACGAGGCATTACAAGGAGTGTTCATTAATGCTTTGTCTGAGACTTTAAAAGATGAATTGGTGTCATATGATGAATCGCCTACGCTGGATAATCTTATTTCACTCACCATCAGGTTGGATAATCGGATTCGGGAGCGCCGCCGGGAGAGGAGTGTTAGTTCCAAGCAACCTGTCTGTCGTCAACAAACTCCTCCCCGCATCTTCCCTACGGAGAAAGCTGTGTCTTCCCGAGTCGATACGAGGAGCACTGAACCCGAAGCCATGGAGGTGGGTCGTGCACGGTTGTCCTCAGAGGAGCGTGCACGTCGTATTCAGGCTCGGGTCTGCCTGTATTGTGGAGAAGCTGGTCATTTCGTTCCTTCCTGCCCAGTTTGTCCGGGAAAAGGGCCGGCTCATCATTATTGGGAGAAGTTTTGGTGAGCCGAGCAGCGGATTCTTCCTCTTCTTCCCGCATTCTGCTCCAGGCATCCCTCCAGTGGCAGTCC
Organism: Coregonus lavaretus; assembly: GCF_964263955.1. Classification (NCBI taxonomy): domain Eukaryota; kingdom Metazoa; phylum Chordata; class Actinopteri; order Salmoniformes; family Salmonidae; genus Coregonus; species Coregonus lavaretus. Next base: position 3,068 of record NW_028164836.1, read on the forward strand.
CAGAATTTCTCTGTTAGTGCGCTGGTTGACTCTGGTGCCGACGAAACCTTTTTGGATAGAGAGTGGGCTCAACGAATGGATTTGGAGACTGTTCCTATGGACTGTCCGCTGCAGGCTAAGGGTCTAAATGGACAATTGTTGACCCGTATTACTCATCAGACTGTTCCTGTTTGTCTCAGAGTGTCGGGAAATCATCAGGAGAGCATTCAATTTCACATAATTGACTGCCCACAGACCCCCCTGGTCCTTGGTATCCCCTGGCTCATAAGACACAATCCACACATTGATTGGGTGACAGGTAGAATTGTTTCATGGAGCACATTTTGTCATGTGAATTGTTTGTGTTCTGCTCAGACCCCTGCCAGCACTGTGCCTCAACCTCCACTGGAGTCCATGGATCTTTCTGCTGTCCCTGACGTGTATCATGACCTGGCATCCGTTTTCTGCAAACACAGAGCTACTTCTCTTCCTCCTCACCGGCCTTACGACTGCGCCATTGACCTCCAGCCAGGCGCCCCGCTCCCCAGCAGTCGCCTGTACAATCTCTCCCGCCCGGAGACGGAGGCTATGGAGAACTACATTCGGGACTCCTTGGCGGCAGGTATTATTCGTCCTTCCTCGTCACCTGTAGGAGCGGGATTCTTTTTTGTTGCTAAGAAGGATAAGACACTCAGACCCTGTATTGATTTCTGTGGACTTAACAACATCACCATTAAGAACAAATATTCTCTGCCATTAATTAATTCTGCTTTTCCCCTCCTTCATGGTGCAACTATCTTTACCAAACTGGATCTACGAAATGCGTATCACCTGGTGCGCATTCGTAAAGGTGATGAATGGAAGACTGCCTTCAACACACCCTTGGGACATTTTGAGTATCTAGTTATGCCTTTTGGGTTGTCCAATGCCCCTGCTGTTTTTCAGGCACTAGTCAATGATGTCCTTCGGGACATGTTGAATCGGTTTGTTTTTGTCTATCTGGATGATATCTTGATTTTCTCAGAGTCCTTCCAGGAACATGAACTGCATGTGCGCCAGGTGTTGCAAAGGTTGTTGGAGAACAAACTGTTTGTGAAGATGGAGAAATGTGAATTTCATGTGTCTGAGACCTCTTTTTTGGGTTACATCATAGCTCAGGGGGAGTTGCGGATGGACCCAGCTAAGATCTCTGCTGTCACGGACTGGCCAGCCCCCTCCACCCGCAAACAACTTCAACGATTCCTGGGGTTTGCAAACTTCTATAGGAGGTTCATCAAGGACTACAGCCGCATTGCGGCGCCACTCACCGCTCTCACCTCCATCTCACGACCGTTCGCTTGGAATGAAGGGGCCGAATCAGCGTTCGAAGAACTGAAACATCGCTTCGCCTCGGCTCCCATTCTGATGCAGCCGGACCCCGACCGCCAGTTTGTCGTGGAGGTGGATGCATCCGACACTGGGGTAGGTGCGGTGTTGTCACAACGTTCCCCTGTTCCCTTCTCAAGAGAGGGAACTGGCGGTACCCTCGGTGCAGTCCCACATGCGCCGCTGCTTCAAGGTCTGGAGGAAGGCCAGGGTAGCTCTGTCCCGAGCTTCGGCGTACATGCAGAGGCAAGCCAACCGTCACCGGTCCCAGGCTCCCGGTTACTCTCCTGGTCAAGAGGTATGGCTTAAGTCACGTGACCTTCCATTGAAGGTGGAGTCTAAGAAGATGGCGCCTCGTTTTATAGGACCGTTCAAGATACTGTCTATTGTTAACCCCTGCGCGGTTAAGCTACAGCTTCCTGCCTCCCTACGGGTTCATTCCACCTTTCATGTTTCCCAGATTAAGCCTGTGTCGGTTAGCCCTCTGTGCCCGCCCTCTCCTCCCCCTCCTCCGCCCAGGATCGTGGGTGGGGGTCCGGTCTACACTGTACGGCGACTTTTGGATGTTCGCCGCCGGGGTCGTGGTTTCCAGTACCTGGTGGATTGGGAGGGTTATGGTCCTGAGGAACGTTCCTGGGTGCCCAGGAGCTTCATTGTGGATCCTGCTCTGGTCCGTGAGTTTCATAGGTTACATCCCGATAAACCCTGTCGGCCGCCAGGTGGCGTCCGTAGAGGGGGGGGGGAACTGTTAGGCCTACTGCTGCTAGGTAGCTCTCTCTCTGCTCTCCCCCTCCCCTCTGTCTGTCCTTTATTGCAGGAGTGAAGTCTGGTGTGCGGGAGTCAGGGTTCCAGCTGCAGCTCATTCACCATAATCACCTCAGCCTTTAAGACCCGGTCAAACTTACCACTCATCGTCAGATCATAGTCAAGACGACCATGTTAGTCTCGCTGCCGACTCAACCTGTTTGTTTTCGCTCTTTGTGTTTTTGGCCTGTTCTATTTACTTTTCTCCTGTGCCACAGATTATTGGAACCTGACTCCTGCCTCCGCTTCACTCCTGCCACCACCATCCTGCTTTCCGCTACCGGACCTCCCTTTTGGACTCACCACGGACACTAGGACATTACGGTACCACACCTGCCCTGACCTGGATCTGTTACCCTCCCTGTAACCTGGACTTGCTCTTCCCCTATTATTGGAAACCTGGACTAGTTGAACATTGTAAATAAACCTGTTAAACCTTCTCTGGCTTGGTGTAGTTGTCTGCATTTGGGTTCAAATCCAGTTAAATCATGACACACAGAGGTCAGACGTTTCTTGTAGTTGGCCATCAGGTTTGCACACATCTCAGGAGGGATTTTGTCCCGCTCCTCTTTGCAGATCTTCTCCAAGTCATTAAGGTTTTGAGCCTGACGTTTGGCAACTCAAACCTTCAGCTCCCTCCACAGATTTTCTATGGGATTAAGGTCTGGAGACTGGCTAGGCCACTCCAGAAGCTTAATGTGCTTCTTCTTGAGCCTCTCCTTTGTTGCCTTGGCCGTGTGTTTTGGGTCATTGTCATGCTGGAATACCCATCCACAAGCCATTTTCAATGCCCTGGCTGAGGGAAGGAGGTTCTCACCCAAGATTTGACGGTATATGGCACCGTCCATCGTCCCTTTGATGCGGTGAAGTTGTCCTGTCCCCTTAGCAGAAAAACACCCCCAAAGCATAATGTTTCCACCTCCATGTTTGACGGTGGGGATGGTGTTCTTCGGGGTCATAGGCAGCATTCCTCCTCCTCCAAACACGGCGAGTTGAGTTGATGCCAAAGAGCTCGATTTTGGTCTCATCTGACCACAACACTTTCACCCAGTTCTCCTCTGAATCATTCAGATGTTCATTGGCAAACTTCAGACAGGCTTGTATATGTGCTTTCTTGAGCAGGGGGACCTTGCGGGCACTGCAGGATTTCAGTCCTTCACTGCGTAGTGTGTTACCAATTGTTTTCTTGGTGACTATGGTCCCAGCTGCCTTGAGATCATTGATAAGATCCTCCTGTGTAGTTCTGGGATGATTCCTCACCGTTCTCATGATCATTGCAACTCCACGAGGTGAGATCTTGCATGGAGCCCCAGGCTGAGGGAGATTGACAGTTATTTTGTGTTTCTTCCATTTGCGAATATTCGCACCAACTGTTGTCACCTTCTCACCAAGCTGCTTGGCGATGGTCTTGTAGCCCATTCCAGCCTTCTGTAGGTCTACAATCTTGTCCCTGACATCCTTGGAGAGCTTTTTGGTCTTGGCCATGGTGGAGAGTTTGGAATCTGATTGATTGCTTCTGTGGACAGGTGTCTTTTATACAGGTAACAAGCTGAGATTAGGAGCACTCCCTTTAAGAGTGTGCTCCTAATCTCAGCTCGTTACCTGTATAAAAGACAACTGGGAGCCAGAAATCTTTCTGATTGAGAGGGGGTCAAATACTTATTTCCCTCATTAAAATGCAAATCAATTTATAACATTTTTGACATGCGTTTTTCTGGATTTTGTTATTGTTATTCTGTCTCTCACTGTTCAAATAAACCTACCATTAAAATTATAGACTGATCATTTCTTTGTCAGTGGGCAAACGTACAAAATCAGCAGGGGATCAAATACTTTTTTCCCTCACTCCTCTTTGGGTAGCCATGTTTTTTATGTCTGCTAGTTTCTATTGCCAATTGGTGGTCACTCAGCCTGTACTTGGTAAGGATCTGTCTCTGCTTCGTATCTCTGACAGAGTAGAGATAATCAGCCAATTCATATTCTCTGTTCAGAGCTTTGGGATTTAGTTTAGTTTTTCCAGTGTTGTAAATATGATTCCTTTGATTGGTTCATGATTTTATTTATTTGAATTATTTATTTTGAAGTAGTGCTGGTGTCAGCTTGGTTGGTTAGGTCCAACACCAGCTGACAGAGGGCTTGTTTCTGGGCTCAGCTCTCGGGTTTGAAGTGCTTTAAATTGGAGACTTGATTTTGTACTTGAATTTCGGTCAAATTTTTATGATATTTTTTGTATTTTCATTACAGCGGCCCAATTCGGCCCTACATGCATTAGTTGGTGTATTTCTTTGGACTTGTAGAATTCTCTCACAGAATTCTGCATGTAGGCCTTCAACTGGATATTTGTCCAGTTTATTGAGCGGCCCCCAAACCGCACGTCTGTAAAGAGCTATTGGTAGGATTACACTGTCAAATATTTTGGTCCAAATTCTAATTGGGATGTTGATTTTTAATAATGTCATTTTATTGCATACAATGCTCTGCAGGCTTTTTCTTTGAGTGCATTCACTGCCATATTAAAGTTTCCCGATGCAGATATGGTCAGACCAAGGTATGAGTAAGTTTGAGTGTGTTCAATTAAGATGTTGTTCAGGGTTTATATTTGTGTTTCTGACATCTGGGTTTTTTCTTGAAAATCATGATTTTCAGGGCCCAATTATGGCAATATTGCTCTAGAATGTTATGGTTCTGTTGAAGACCTTCTTTGGTTGGTGATAGAAGAACCAAATCATCAGCATATGGCAGGTATTTTACCTCTGTGTCAAATAGTGTGAGTCCTGGGGCTACAGAATAGTCCAACATGTCTGCTAATTCATTTATATAAATGTTGAAAAGGTTTGGACTCAAACTGCAGCCTTGTCTCACACCTCAATGTTGAGAAAATAATTATGTTCTTTGGTTTTTGGTTATTATTGCACACTTGTTTCTGTGTACATACATTTTATTAAGTTACACCTTACCACCAAGCCCACTTTGGAGAATTTTGAAGAATAGCCCTTCATGCCAAATAGATTCAAGTGCTTTTGTATGGCTAATATCCAGGCTCTGTCGCAGCCGGCCGCGACCGGGAGACTCATGGGCGGTGCACAATTGGCCCAGCGTCGTCCAGGGTAGGGGAGGGAATGGCCGGCAGGGATGTAGCTCAGTTGATAGAGCATGGCGTTTGCAACACCAGGGTTGTGGGTTCGATTCCCATGGGGGCCAGTATATATTAAAATATATGTATTCACTAACTGTAAGTCGCTCTGGATAAGAGCGTCTGCTAAATGACGTAAAATGTAAAAAAAATGCTTTTTTAAAGTCAATAAAGCAAGCAAAGATTTTGCCCTCTTTTTTTTGGTGGACGTGTTTATTAATTAGTGTGTGTTAGGTGTATATATTGTCAGTAGTGCGATGGTTGGGGAGAAAGTCAATTTGACATTTACTTATTACATTTTTTCTTGAAGAAAGGTTTGAATTCTTGAATTCAAAATACTACAGAAAACCTTTCCCAAGTTGCTGTTTACGCATATTCCCCTGTAATTATTGGGGTCTGATTTGTCTCCACTTTTGTGGATAGGGGAGATGAGCCCCTCTTTCCAGACATCAGGAAAGCAGCCAGAAGTTAGTACCATGTTGAACAATTTAAGCACAGCATTTTGCAACTCAGGTGTGCTGTTTTTCAGCATTTCAGCATTTCATTTCAGCATTTCATTTCTGATGTTATCTGGACCACAAGCCTTCTTTGGTTTTATAGATTGTATCTTTCCATTTAGTTATTGTTGGGTTATTGGGTAATCTAATGGATTTTGGTTGTTTTTAATGACTAATTCAAGGATGTTCAATTTTTCTTGAATATTTTTTTTTTTTTTTTTTTGTGGGATGTTTTTGTATAGATGATCAAAATAAGTTTTCCAAATTCCTTCATCTTGTATGGCTAATTCTTGTGGCTTTGTCATGCTTAAATTGTTCCACATGTCCCAGAATTGATTTTGGTCAATTGCGTTTTCAATTTCATCAAGTGTCTTATTGGTATAATTCAATTTCTTGTGTTTCAGTGTTTATATTGTTTCAGAGTTTCAAAGTAGTCATAGCGTAGCTCCGGGTTGTTTTGCTGCTTATGTTTATCATTTGACATTTGTCTTAGGTGTTTTCTAATTGTTTTACATTTGTTATCAAACCATCTTTCAGAAATATTTGGTTTTTTGTTTCTGATGTTGTATTTCTTTGGTTTTCTCAAATTTGCTTTTGATGCTGCTTTTTGGAATATGCATTTTATGTATTGAGTAGCCGAATTGACGCCTTCTTTATTGTTTTGGTATTCTGAGTTATTGAAGACCTGTATAGAGTTCATCATTTCATTTGAGTTCAATGTTTCAATGAATTTCTCTGCACTGTTTGGAGCCCATCTGTACGATTGGTTCATGTTGTAGAGTTATTGGGCTGTTTTTTTGAATGGGTATTACTGGTTAATTTCTTCAGAAACACGTTGATCTGACTGTGATCTGACAATGGTGTCTGTGGTCTGACAGTGAATGCACTAATGGAGGAAGGGTTGATGTCAGTGATGGCATAATCGACTACACTTGTCCCAAGAGCTGAGCAGTAATAAACCGACCTAAAGAGTCTCCTCTGATTATACCATTAAGCATGTACAGGCCTAAGGCTCGACAGAGATGCACTAACTCCTTCCTGTTTTTGTTCAGTATTTGGTCAGGACTGTTTCTATTATTTATAATAGGGCTACTGTACAAGGATATGTGGTGGTTACCTCCCGCATCAGTGTAGTCAGGCTCAGAACCTGTTCTCGCATTGAAATCCCCACAAAAAAGCACTTTACCCTCTGCCTGAAATTGAAGGATGTCTGTATGGAGATTGTCAAAAAACTGATCATCATAATGTGATGAATCTGAAGGAGGAGCATAGGCTGCACATATGTATACATCACTGTCACAATATATTTTACCTTTGTTACGTTTTAGCCAAATGTGGCTAGTACCTTTTTTTTTCTCCATTTCATTCAGGTCGTTTGTGCCAGTGTGGATGATGATGTTGTCGGGGGTGTCAATCCTGGTCTGACTGAGTATCTGCATTGCACTCTCAGTTGTAGGACACCAGAACTTACACATCTGGTGTCTAGGGAATAATCTTTCCTGCACCAAGAACTTCCCATTTGAATCGATAAGGATTGCAGTTGTGGGTGATTGTCTGGGTGGAGCAGACTGGGAGGCTGGTATTCTGACCTGGGCTGGAGCAGACTGGGAGGCTGGTTGGCTGACCTGGGCTGGAGCAGACTGGGAGGCTGGTAGGTTGACCTGGGCTGGAGCAGACTGGGAGGCTGGTAGGTTGACCTGGGCTGGAGCAGACTGGGAGGCTGGTTGGCTGACCTGGGCTGGAGCAGACTGGGAGGCTGGTTGGCTGACCTGGGCTGGAGCAGACTGGGAGGCTGGTAGGTTGACCTGGGCTGGAGCAGACTGGGAGGCTGGTTGGCTGACCTGGGCTGGAGCAGACTGGGAGGCTGGTTGGCTGACCTGGGCTGGAGCAGACTGGGAGGCTGGTTGGCTGACCTGGGCTGGAGCAGACTGGGAGACTGGTAGGTTGACCTGGGCCGGAGCAGACTGGGAGGCTGGTAGGTTGACCTGGGCCGGAGCAGACTGGGAGGCTGGTAGGTTGACCTGGGCTGGAGCAGACTGGGAGGCTGGTTGGCTGACCTGGGCTGGAGCAGACTGGGAGGCTGGTAGGTTGACCTGGGCCGGAGCAGACTGGGAGGCTGGTGCAGTGTCATCAGGCTGTGTTGTGGAGGCCATGCTGGTTATGCTGGTCTCAGGTTCTGCCTGTGTTGTACCAAGCTGGTGGGCATGTTCTCTAGATGCAGAGGACATAATGACTAGCTGCTGGTTGAGGGTGTCAATGTACCTCTCTCTCTGCTCTAGCTCCTCTCTTGTTGTGATCAAATGGTATCGGAGGTCATCATTTGTCTGACTCAGTTTGTCCATTCTGCTTTCTAATTTAGAAATATATGCTCTGCTCTCCTCCCTGAACTGTTTCATCTCTTCTTTTAGTTTCTGGACAGCGTCATCCTCTTGCATCTCGTTCTCTCTGATTTCTATGACCGCTGCTTCAACTAGAGAGAGGGTGTTGTGGAAACGTTGCATAGCAGGTGTTGTAGGCATGTCCTTGGCTCTGTCTGCTGCATGTGAGGTAGGTAGAGGGACACGGAGGGCTTGTTGCTGGGTCACAGAGGCTGTTGTGGGTGTTGGGGCTTTTCTCCATCATCTCCATCCTTGACTTTTTCCTCAGCTTCTGAGATGAGTTCAGCTTCTACTTTTAGGGTGGCAAACACATTCTCAAAAGCCTGGAGGCTTGAATCATTGCCTTGTATCAATACAGTTCCATTATTGTATAAGTTGACTGTTTGATATGTGTTGCTCTGGTCAGCTTCTTCAGAAATGCTGATCTGACAGCCTTGGCTGATGCCTCTCTTTTTTGAGAAACGGAAATGATTACAAATAACCATTTTCCGTGTGTCCTCGTTTGGTATTAAATATTACATTTGCTCTTGTTTTGCAATTGGTAAGATCTGAAAACAGGCATTCATGGTTCTGTCCCATTATCAAACCTTTGAAAATGTTCTTAGCTTTCTCTGTTTGGATGTCAGGTGGGTAAACAATTTCCATAGCAACACTGGTGATGTTGGCTACAATGTTGCAATATAAGCCTACCTTTTCCCAAACAGTGTTGTTTCTTTAATTATTGTCTCTAGTGTCTTTAGAGAACTCTCTCTCTCTCTCTCTCTCTCTCTCTCTCTCTCTCTCTCTCTCTCTCTCTCTCTCTCTCCCCCCCTCTCTCCCATCACTCATCTCTCTCTCTCTCGCACTCTCTCTCTCTCTCTCTCTCTCTCTCTCTCTCTCTCTCTCCCATCACTCATCTCTCTCTCTCTCTCTCTCTCTCTCTCTCTCTCGCTCTCTCTCATCTCTCTCTCTCCCATCACTCTTTCTCTCTCTCACTCTCTCTCTCTCTCTCTCTCCCATCACTCATCTCTCTCTCTCTCTCTCTCTCTCTCTCTCTCTCTCTCTCGCTCTCTCTCTCTCTCTCTCTCTCTCTCTCTCCCATCTCTCTCTCCCATCACTCTTTCTCTCTCTCTCTCGCTCACACTCTCTCGCTCTCTCTCTCTCCCATCACTCTCTCTCTCTCTCTCTCTCTCTCACTCTCTCACTCTCTCTCTCTCTCTCTCTCTCTCTCTCCCTTCTCTCCTCTCTCTCGTTCTTCCCTCAAGGGAAAACTACCACCTACAGACACAGCAGCCAAATCCTAAATTGACATGCCCTCGTTTGACTCAACATTCACCCAAATGTCTCACTGAGGTGAAAGCATTCCTGACGCAAACATTTGAGTTCCACATGCAAGTCTCAGGTGATTTGGCCCTGCATTAGACTTATTTTAGGACTTGTTCTTACCCCTTTGAGACCCCTTCAACCGTTTTTAAGAGTGAAATATACACAATAAACCCAGAGTCTCTGCTTTTTTGAAAGCTTTCATATAAGATGTCCAGTTCAGTTTCCCCTACACGCGTGTCCATCTCGATATCCAAACAGGTTGAAATTAAAACTTGATTCTTAATTACATTTTGTAGTTAAAGCGTGAAAATAGACTTGCTTGCGTACAAAACAAAACAGTCACAGGCCTTGGTTCAATGCCATTGTACATATTTAAAACCTCATGGAGGACAATATGATTCATATCATTACTTCTTATCTATTCATGTCACACACATGCATCACACTTGCATCACATGCACACACACACACACACACACACACACACAGACAGACAGACAGACAGACAGACAGACAGACAGACAGACAGACAGACAGACAGACAGACAGACAGACAGACAGACAGACAGACAGACAGACAGACAGACAGACAGACAGACAGACAGACAGACAGACAGACAGACAGACAGACAGACAGACAGACAGACAGACAGACAGACAGACAGACAGACAGACAGACAGACAGACAGACAGACAGACAGACAGACAGACAGACAGACACATACATACACACACACACAAGCTGTTGTCAAAGGATGAGTTAAATTGATGCTATAAACCTGATGCACAGGTGTGTGTGTGTGTGTGTGTGTGTGTGTGTGTGGAATAGAAGATCTCTAAATACTTAGAACGATGAAAAAAAGGGACATATAACTTTTTGGAATGTATGTGCTGCTGCTGAAATAGCCTCGATGGTACCCTGTTCATAATGATCTATATATTATGACACCAACATGAGGGTAATATACAGTACGTCGCTGATACCCTGTTCATAATGATCTATATATTATGATACCAACATGAGGGTGATATATAGTACGTCGCTGATACCCTGTTCATAATGATCTATATATTATGATACCAACATGAGGGTGATATATAGTACTCATGCTTCTCCACTTTCAACAGAAAATATCTTAGATGGATGCCTCCCGCTGGAGTTGATTTGCCAGGTTGAGCTCTCGGGTCATATCGGCTGCAGGACAGAACAACTAAAGCATCAGATTTTCTCTTGGCATTCTACACATATCTCTATATTTCATGATGGTAAGGTTAAACATTTCTGACTTTAGCGTTCTACTTGGCAAAGTACACTCATCTCAGTATGTACAGTCAGTCTATGCAAATTTTGACAACGATGCACCAATAGAATAGCAGTTCTCTGGTAGTCAAGTCATCCCTCATTTATGGATATTTAGTGGCGCATCTTTTCCCCGGTTGAGAAGTGTCTTTTCTGCTGGAGGCTGTTGAGTCCTGCTGTCTTCTACTCCATAGACTTCATTCTCTCAACAGCTGATGACAGGGTCTGTTTTTGGTTTACACAGATTAATGTGCCATTGAATTGTACTTCTACTATCCTACCTCTTAGAAGGAAAGCTGTATTCCATTTCCAACTAGTCCATTTGGAGTGGGAATTAATTCACATTTTCAGAAAAGCGATTTCAAAAAATTATGTGGAGAAATAAAAGTGTACGGGGTGAGGGATATGAATGGGTTAGTCACTTTGGATAAAAGCATCTACTAAAATACCATATGCTTATCTATGTCTATATGGTTAGGGGGTAAACCATTAGGCTGACTCATGTGTTATAAATCTAACGGAATACAAGATCTCCAGAGCCTTAGAACAGAGATGCCGTGAATAAATCTGCACAACGTTTTGAGAATGACTCAACGCTGAGGCTGGCAATCAGCTAGTTGGACAGGACTTTGCCACAGTCCCCTACATCCAACTCCACTTTTCTTGGTACACACAAAAAGCATGTAAGTGGTGTGTTTTTCTCAGTATTACTGAGGGGACAAAGAACATATCATTGTATTTTTGAGTGGTGTGTTTTTCTTAGTACTGAGAGGACAAAGAACAGGAGGTAGTCATAGAGCTAAGAGCGTGTGTGCCTCTGGTACGCCGACTACCAAACCCACTCCAAGAGAAAAAGACTGTGAGCGTGTAATTAATGCTGCTGAATGGAAAACAGTTGTTTTATTCTCTCAGGTACTCAAGAGTGGTGTGGACAAAGACCTGCCTCCTTACAGAAACATTCACTGTGGGGTCCACTCCTACCTTCCATTTTCTGCTGGGTAAAAAAAGTGACTCATTTAACGCAGAGAGGATACCAGCAATCTCGTTTATGCTTCCAAAAAGTATGTTTTTATTTTGATAAAAGGGGTAAGGTATTACAACCAATCACAGGGTGTCGTTCATAGGAACAAACTGTCCAAAACATTTTTTCTCCTCCTGTTTCGTTTGTCCTCACTCTTCTCCTTCTGTTTTCGATCCACACGTTAGCTACCTACTTCACTCTTTAACATCACACCAGAGGCTGTGAGAAACGCAGTGTTGACAAACCTCAGAAATCAATCGTGAGACTGGGTCGTGCTCTGCCAGAGAGATGGTGGAGCGATGTAATCAACATGGGGTCAGTGAAAAGCCCATCTATTACAGGACTGAGAGGAGGCCCATCACAGCTTTACTAAAAGGGCTTTTAAATGGACCTGCTGAAGGGCCGCTGGTGGACTAGCCTGACTGGTTCAGAGACTCATTCCCTATAATTTCATGCATTTTAAAACCAGTCTTAAAGTGACTTACCGTACAGTGGCCTTAATGGAGTAGAAAGTAAAGGGAAACGACATAGTGAACACACCTGAGTGATCTCCAAAACTTTACATTGAAACAGAAGAACCGATGCTATGGTTTTAGGAATATATCTTCGAGTTATGAATCTGTTGTTCCAACTGAAGTCCTCTGGAGAGAGATGGGAAAGCGGGGTCACAAAGCAGATGTTCTGACCACTGGAGCCCAAAATTAAACACCATGGCAGAGCAGTGAGGGCCGGGAAGCAGCGAGAAGCTTATTTCATGGGCCAACAGCAGAGAGCCGCAGGACTTCCCACTGACTGGATAGCACACTGGGCGGAGAAGAGGGGTCCCTTAGAGCGAGAGAGAGAGTTTGTGTGTGTGTGTGTGTTAACCCCCACAACCCTCCAAAACCAGATTGGAAGAGGCAGCAAGCTGTTACAGTCCAGTCTCCCTGCATTTCCATCCGTCACACACCAGGTATTTGTTGTGAAAAAGTGTGTGTTGTCAACGAACCAGTTGTAAACGCTCAACGGATTAACTGACTTCTAGGTGCCTGATAACGCCAACCTGTTATCAAGTGGAAAACGTTGAAATAGCCTACTACTCAAAGCGCGTGCACCCACACTGTACAATAAATGGTTGCCCATAGCGATGATATACAGCCCAGGCTACATCACTGGTTGTCAGTGTATCCTGGCCGTGGTTCATAGCGACAGACACAGTATGTCAACTAGGCTTTCTCATCATGTTCATTGCAGACAGTCGTTGCTTGACCCCGTGAAGAGTAGATTATCCTAATTTCCTTACGAAATAAATAAAAGTGGGCTACATTCTTTCCCTCTTTTATCAAGCTCCTGGACAGTCTGAAAATAGCAGCTGAATAAGAAATATGTAAAATTAGACTGATTTCTCAGGCTCCACTTTGAAGTGTTGTCACGGTAGCTGAGACGGGCCTCACACTCTTCAAGTGAGTCACGGGAACTTCTAAAATGTCCTCACATCATCAGACTTCCTGTGACAGCGTCTCCAGACCCAAGAAGCCAAGCAGTGTTGCTGTGCGGTTCGTGATAGACATAACTAGGCGATTCCTCATCTTCTCTCCATGACCCTGGGAAAGTCAAATTGTTTATGATAATCACACCACAGATGGGCTGCAGTGAAAAATGAAAAAATAAAGACAGAAAGAAAATTGCAACCGGCTGGATAAGTAGGTCTGCTATTTTGAGTGGGTAATCATTCTTAGGAGGAAGTTGTGTTTCACTGTACCGTACGCTACTGCTAGGTCGATTGTTGGGCAAACTTTACCTCAGAAAGAGGCAGTAAGAACCCCCCATGGAGTTGATCCTTTCCTCCCAGAAGTGAGAAGAAAACTGTGATTTACTGGAACAAGCCTCTCTCCTGAATCTAGCTTTACCATCTCTGGGACCTGCTTTGTAACACAGAGGTGGGCATTCACAGAGCGATCTATTTTTTTTTTTTGCAAACTAGTAAATAAATGTGTAAATCAATTTGTCCACAGTAATTGAAATGAAAATGACTCTCATTATTTCCTATTATAATGAAGGTAGTTCTCTCCACATTGGTCTTTACCAACAAAAAATGCTAGGCGTTTGACGTTTTTCACATAAAACTACAAATGTCACCTCACTGAACCCATCTGCGGGGACTAAAAGTTCACCCATTTTCTCTAGTCTTAAATAACACTTTCCCAACCCTCCATTACATTGCTTATCTCTCTCGATAGGGGTGGTGGGTAAATTAAATTAACTTATCTCCAACTTCATTAACTCTGTTATCTTTCGGTAAGGCGCATATCAAATTAGATTTCCATTAAACACCACAAGCAGCTTTTTAATACTCAACCACTCACAAGGGATTTGGAGTTTGACTTTTACACGAAGAGAACTAAGCGTATTAGGTCGATGTCTTCCTGTGCCGAGCAGAGCTGAGCTCTATTTGATTTTGGCTGTGGTGACTCAGCGTGTCTCTGGTATCTAAAGCTGCTGATCTACGATCAAATTAGTATAAACATATTAGGCCATTATAAAGGTGTTTTCTGTAATGGCAAAGACATAGCGAAGCAATAGCACTGTATCTATTGTCCACTGATGGAGAAATCAGCACCATGGAGAGTTCCACATGAAGCTGAAGGGAATCAACTGCCTTTCTTCAATGCACAGAATCAATCGGGTTATGAACAAACATCTCAAGTTAGCACTGGGCTTAAGTTTAGTGAATCCACCAATAATCTGTCAGTGTAGGTGCATTCCATTTAATTCTGCAGGTTGGCAGAGTTTGCACATTTGAGACCATTCAATTGGTCCTAAAGAGCGTGGTGAAACGAATGCACCCTGTCTCTCTCCGAGTGTGAGAGCTGATGACTGCCACAGTGTGTCAACTCCCTGGGTTGTGTGTGTTTTAGCTGCACTGTCAACACATGTGTGTTAGTCTGGTGGTGGCACAAACACACTCCTCTCCTGTGTGAGTTGGCACTTGGGACTGCACACACAAAGCCAAATGACACGGTGCCTCTTCCACAGAAAAATCCCACATTGTCATTTTACATCTTGTGTTTTCCTATCTATTTCTGCGCTGGAATGGACTACACTCTAAACTGGACATGAAATTAACTCTAAACTGGACATGAAATAAACTCTAAACTGGATATGAAATTAACTCTAAACTGGACATGAAATAAACTCTAAACTGGATATGAACTAAACTCTAAACTGGACATGAACTAAACTCTAAACTGGACACGAACTAAGCTCTAAACCAAACATGAATAAAACTCTAAACTGGACATAAACTAAACTCTAAACTGGATATGAACTAAACTCTAAACTGGATATGAAATAAACTCTAAACTGGACATGAACTTAACTCTAAACTGGACATGAAATTAACTCTAAACTGGACATGAAATAAACTCTAAACTGGACATGAAATAAACTCTAAACTGGACATGAAATAAACTCTAAACTGGATATGAGCTAAACTCTAAACTGGACATGAACTAAACTCTAAACTGGACATGAACTAAGCTCTAAACCAAACATGAATAAAACTCTAAACTGGACATAAACTAAACTCTAAACTGGATATGAACTAAACTCTAAACTGGACATGAAATAAACTCTAAACTGGACATGAAATAAACTCTAAACTGGACATGAAATAAACTCTAAACTGGATATGAACTTAACTCTAAACTGGACATGAAATTAACTCTAAACTGGACATGAAATAAACTCTAAACTGGACATGAAATAAACTCTAAACTGGACATGAAATAAACTCTAAACTGGATATGAACTAAACTCTAAACTGGACATGAACTAAACTCTAAACTGGACATGAACTAAGCTCTAAACCAAACATGAATAAAACTCTAAACTGGACATAAACTAAACTCTAAACTGGACATGAAATAAACTCTAAACTGGAGATCAACTCATGTCTCTATAATCATTTTCATATAGCTTCTAACATTTCCAAGGTCATGGACAAGCCGGGCCACTGAATACACACAGACAACAAACAGAAATATCTTCCAAGGGAAATATGGTGGATTTATCTCTGACCTCCCTTTGCTGTCCCATCTGTAGAGGTGGTATAGGCGTAAACAAATTCAGTGGGTTTCACAGAGTTTCACAGAGTTTGAGAGAGCTGCAGTACTGCGGGACAGCGGTCACAGTGAGTTAGTTGGAGAGATGGTGCAGCTCTCAGTATCTGACGGCCTTGAGGGACATGGAGAGACGGTGCAGCTCTGAGTATCTGACGGCCTTGAGGGACATGGAGAGACGGTGCAGCTCTGAGTATCTGACGGCCTTGAGGGACATGGAGAGACGGTGCAGCTCTCAGTATCTGACGGCCTTGAGGGACATGGAGAGACGGTGCAGCTCTGAGTATCTGACGGCCTTGAGGGACATGGACAGACGGTGCAGCTCTGAGTATCTGACGGCCTTGAGGGACATGGAGAGACGGTGCAGCTCTGAGTATCTGACGGCCTTGAGGGACATGGAGAGACGGTGCAGCTCTCAGTATCTGACAGCCTTGAGGGACATGGAGAGACGGTGCAGCTCTCAGTATCTGACGGCCTGGAAGGACATGGACAGACGGTGCAGCTCTGCTCCTCCTTGGAAACCCCTCAACAATGAACTGATTTCTAATGGACACTTACCACACCAGCAACATATCCTAGGGGAAGTGTAAACATGTTGACCAAGTAAACATATGCGCTTCAAAACCCATTTCTGCCTCAGGGAGCTCTTTGCATCACCCACTTCACACAGTGCCTCGTAAACAGCTTATTTTTACATGGTTAGTGTCATTAGCCCATTATAGAGCTAGAATTAACAACCTCACTCCTTTCTCAGCCCTCTCCCTATCTCTGCTCAAATTACACCACAAATGAGCTGTGCTGAGGCCTTCAAAAACCAATTACCCCCATCCCCCCAGGATCACAATGAGTCTGGGACTGAGTTTATCCCAATGAGAGAGTCCATTTGTTTCCGCTCTTTTATTCCTTTATTCAAATGTCTAGGTAAATTAATGCCACAGCAGAAGTGGCCTCATTGTTGGTTGGCGAGCCACTGGGATTGCAGCAACTTGAGAGAGAGAGAGAGAGAGAGAGAGAGAGAGAGAGAGAGAGAGAGAGAGAGAGAGAGAGAGAG
>NW_028164836.1:25000-65138 GCF_964263955.1 Coregonus lavaretus
TTAACAGATATCTGGCAGATACCTTAACAGATACCTGGCAGATACCTTAACAGATACCTGGCAGATACCTTAACAGATACCTTAACAGATACCTGGCAGATACCTTAACAGATACCTGGCAGATACCTTAACAGATACCTGGCAGATACCTTAACAGATACCTTAACAGATACCTGGCAGATACCTTAACAGATACCTGGCAGATACCTTAACATATATCTGGCAGATACCTTAACAGATACCTGGCAGATACCTGGCAGATACCTTAACAGATACCTTAACAGATATCTAGCAGATACCTTAACAGATACCTTAACAGATACCTGGCAGATACCTTAACAGATACCTGGCAGATACCTTAACAGATACCTGGCAGATACCTTAACAGATACCTGGCAGATACCTTAACAGATACCTGGCAGATACCTTAACAGATACCTTAACAGATACCTGGCAGATACCTTAACAGATACCTGGCAGATACCTTAACAGATATCTGGCAGATACCTTAATAGATACCTTAACAGATACCTGGCAGATACCTTAACATATACCTGGCAGATACCTTAACAGATACCTGGCAGATACCTTAACAGATACCTGGCAGATACCTTAACAGATACCTGGCAGATACCTTAACAGATACCTTAACAGATACCTGGCAGATACCTTAACAGATACCTGGCAGATACCTTAACAGATACCTTAACAGATACCTGGCAGATACCTGGCAGAAGGAAGGCAGACGTGTGTGATTACTGAAAGGAATGTGATCTAATATACTGTATATTGGATCAAACCATTGCTTTGTTTAATATGAGATGGACGTCATTCCACAATCACCTCTTGGGAAATCTCAACAGAGTGCATGCATTCTTCATTCTTAATCCTGCCACAACGTGACTGTCAGGAGAATAACCAAACCGCAATAACCACATTAGCCGGCGTGTCCGTCATGGGGGAGCAGAGCAGTAGGACTGATGGAGGCCTCTCAGTGGGGAGTCCGTGTGGATTATGTGATTCCTAAACCATTCTAGAGCCTCATCACAACCCCCTGGTGTGGTGTACACGGAAACAGCTGAACACACAGTAGTGGACGGCTGACGGAGCACATGGTCTGTTACTGCAGGGCCGTAGCTAATGCCTGTGGTTGGAGGGACAGGAAGGTAGTATATGAGGTAAATAGTCCTAGACAGAGAATCGAGATTGTATATATATATTATTGGATTACTATACTGTAGTACAATATTAGCGGTGTAAAATATATTTTCAGCTGATGAAGTGTTTGTCAAATATATGTGCAGCCAGTACAATGTTTTTTACTGGAGAAACTTTTCCAGATTGGTCGATTTTAGTACCAGCAGTCCCATTCATCTGAATGTCTGCGAAGTTGGCCATTTCTAAATGCATGATCCCATCCCATCCCTGGCACTGTCTGACTGTCGTTGTGACGCCCCAAGACATTTTATTACTGCCTTAATTAAGAACGCAGAATGCCGTTTGTCTCTAATGTGCTCGTTAGAAAGGACATTGAGATTGAAAAAAAAAAAGAGTACTAGAACAAATGACTTGTGTCCCAAGGTGAGGTAAGCAATGTTATTGAGCGACCTGCATAATAGCTTCCATTTTCTTGCATCAGCAAAGCTAATTTGTAAGGTAATTTACACGATGAGATGGAAGAATCTTAAATTAAAGTAACAGTATGTCTTCTCCTGCTACAATGGGATAATGGTTGTAATAGCGTGGGCAGAAAGCTATGAGAACGTTTCCGGACATTGAAAATGTGTGAGTTGACTTTAAATTGGAGGAAATATTCAACTGCCTGCAGAGTGACAATTGCTACTTGTTGAATTGGAATCTGGCAGACTTTCTTTCACTCCAGTTGTTGTCTCTGTTTTGATGGAAGGATTTACTACTTACAGACGTAGGAGCTTAATTTGACTCCAAACAACAACGGAGGGAGAGCAGGGGATTGGCTTGTGCTGAAGATAAACTCTTGCCAAAAGGTGATTCGTTTCCAACACCCCATGCATACATATTCAACACATTCAGTTGTTTTGGACAAGATACACTGGACTGTTTCAATCCTCTGTGTGTGTACCTGTCCCAAATGACAGCAAAGTCCACCGCGTTGTTTGAACAATATTCAGCGTTTGTTTTTGTTTTGTTCTCAGTTCACAGAGTACGCTGCAGCACAGGAGATTTGTCGGCTGTTTACAAAACCTCATGCATTTATAATCACCCTGTTAACAATTGTATCAGAGTTTGGTGCACTCTGTGGGTATGCGGACACATTTACATATGAACATGCATATTCAAATACTAATGTCTGGTGTTGACTCCGGGCTACGTTCAGAGACGGACAAGGTGGCTGTTTTTATTATGAAGAAACATGCGTGTTAATGGTTAATCTCCCTGGATTCCTCCCTTCTTCCCTGTACCTCATGTTTGTTCATTAACAGAGTTCTTTGTTGGGGTGAATAACAAGGCTGTTTGGGGTTGTTTCTGGTAGTTTCTTGAATTTTTGGGGTAGCTGTTTGGTAGTTTCTTGTATTTTGGGGAAGTTATTTGGTAGTTTCTTGTGTTGTGGGGTAGCTGTTTGGTAGTTTCTTGTATTTTGGGGTAGCTGTTTGGTAGTTTCTTGTTTAATTTAGGGTAGCTGTTTGGTATTTTCTTGAATTTTGGGGTAGCTGTTTCTGGTAATTTCTTGAATTTTGGGGTAGCTGTTTGGTAGTTTTTTGTATTTTGGGGTAGCTGTTTCTGGTAGTTCCTTGCATTTTGGGGTAGCTGTTTGGTAGTTTATTGTATTTTGGGATACTGTTTCTGGGAGTTTCTTGTATTTTGGAGTACTGTTTCTGGTAGTTTATTGTATTTCACGGTAGCTGTTTCTGGTATTTTCTTGTATTTTGGGGTAGCTGACAAGTATTTCTCTCCGCTCATTACATTAATAATTTTTTTTATTGTGATTTGTCTGGGGGTGGCAGCTCCGTTTTTTTGTATGGTATTTCTGACATTATTAGCCCAGAATATTTGTTGTGTTATTACAAACAGCCGGAAAGGACTTTTGGATATCAGAGCAACGGTAACTCACCAGCATTATGACCAGAAATACGACTTTCCCGAATTGGATCCTTTGTTCCTACCCCCCAGGGCAATTGAACTTATCCCAGAGGCTGCTCCAAGACGCCGTCGGTGGAGAAGAGGTATTCGGAGTGAACTTCTAGTCCGACTCAGGAGGCGTGCCCACCATCCACCGGTTCTGAGTATATTACTCGCTAATGTTCAGTCCCTGGACAATAAAGTAGACGAGCTCAGGGTGAGGATCTCCTTCCAGGGAGACATCAGGGACTGTAACATACTCTGTTTCACGGAATCATGGCTCTCTCCGGATATACTGTCCCCATCCATACAGCCAGTTGGGTTCTCAGTACATTGTGCAGACAGGAATAAAGAACTCTCTGGGAAAAAGAAAGACGGTGGTGTATGTTTCATGATTAACTACTCATGGTGTGATTGTGATAACATACAGAAACTCAAGTCCTTTTGTTCACCCGACCTAGAATACCTCACATCAAATGCCGACCGTATTACCTCCCACGACGGCCCTCAAGGAACTACACTGGACTTTGTGCAAACTGGAAACCACATATCCTGAGGTCGCATTTATTGTAGCTGGGGATCAAAAACTCTCCACCATTGTTACTCCCCCTTCTGGGATGGCTACAAGGCCCTCCCCCACCCTCTCTTCGGCAAATCAGATCACGACTCCTCCCTGCTCCTCCCTTCCTATTGGCAGAAACTCAAACAGGAAGTACCCGTGCTAAGGTCTATTCAAGGCTGGACTGACCAATCGGAATCAATGCTTCAAGATTGTTTTGATCACGCGGACTGGGATATGTTCCTGGTTGCCTCTGAGAATAACATTGACGTAAACACGGACACGGTGACTGAGTTCACCAGGAAGTGTATAGGGGATGTTGTTCCCACTGTGACTATTAAAACCTACCCAAACCAAAAACTGTGGATAGACGGCAGCATTCGCGCAAAACTGAAAGCGCAAACCACCACATTTAACCACGGCAAGGCGACTGGGAATATGGTCGAATACAAAACAGCGTAGTTATTCCCTCTGACGCAGCCCACTACCAAGGACTGTGGGCTCTCCTTCTCCGTGGCTGACGTGAGTAAGACATTTAAGCATGTTAACCCTCGCTAGGCAGCCGGCCTAGACGGCATCCCTATCCGTTTCCTCAGAGCATGTGCAGACCAGCTGGCTGGAGTGTTTACGGCCATATTAAATCTCTCCCTATCCCAGTCTGCTGTCCCCACTTGCTTCAAGATGTCCACCATTGTTCCTGTACCCAAGAAAGCAAAGGTAACTGAACTAAATGACCATCGCCCTGTAGCACTCACTTCTGTCATCATGAAGTGCTTGAAAGGCTAGTTAAGGATCATATCACCTCCACCTTACCTGACACCCTAGACCCACTTCAATTTGCATACTGCCCCAATAAATCCACAGACGATGCAATCGCCATCGCTCTGCACACTGCCCTTTCCCATCTGGACAAGAGGAATATGAATGTAAGAATGCTGTTCATTGATTATAGCTCAGCCTTCAACACCATAGTACCCTCAAAGCTCATCATTAAGCTCGCGGCCCTGGATCTGAACCCCGCCCTGTGAAACTGGGTCCTGGACTTCCTGACGGGCTGCCCCCAGGTGGTGAAGGTAGGAAACAACATCTCCATCACGCTGATCCTCAACACAGGGGCCCCACAAGGGTGTGTGCTCAGCCCCCTTCCGTACTCCCTGTTCACCCATAACTGCGTGGCCACATACGCCTCCAACTCAATAATCAAGTCTGCAGATGACACAACAATAGTAGGCCTGATTACCAACAATGATGAGACAGCCTACAGGGAGGAAGTGAGGGCCCTGGTGGAGTGGTGCCAGGAAAATAACCTCTCCCTCAACGTTAACAAAACGAAGGAGCTGATCGTGGACTTCAGGAGACAGCAGAGGGAGCACGCCCCTATCCACATCGACGGGACCGCAGTGGAGAAGGTGAAAAGCTTCAAGTTCCTCAGAGTACACATCACTGACAATCTGAAATGGTCCACCCACAGCGCCTGTTCAACCTCAGGAGGCTGAAGAAATTCAGCTTGGCCCCTAAGACCCTCACAAACTTTTACAGATGCACAATTGAAAGCATCCTGTCGGGCTGTAACACCGCCTGGTACAGCAACTGTACCGCCTGCAACCGCAGGGCTCTCCAGAGGGTGGTGTGGTCTGCCCAACGCATCACTGGGGGCACACTTCCTGCCCTCCTGGACACCTACAGCACTCGATGTCACAGGAAGGACAAAAAGTTAATCAAGGACATCAACCATCCGAGCCATGGCCTGTTCATCCAGAAGTCAGTACAGGTGCATCAAAGCTGGGACTGAGAGACTGAAAAACAGCTTCTATCTCAAGGCCATCAGACTGTTAAATTGTATTTTAGTCAATGCCACTCCGACATTGCTCATCCTAAAATGTATATATTTCTTAATTCCATTATTTTCCTTTAGATTTGTGTGTATTGTTGGGAATTGTTAGATACTACTGCACTGTTGGAGCTAGGAACACAAGCATTTCGCTACACCCGCAATACCATCTGCTAAATGTAAATATGTGTATGTGACCAATAACATTTGATTTGATTCGATTTCTGGTATTTTGGGGTAGATGTTTGTTGTAGCTGTTTGGGGTTGTTTCTGGTATTTTGGGGTAGTTGTTTTGGGTAGTTTCTGGTAGTTTCTGATATTTTAGGGTAGTTGTTTGGTG
Source organism: Coregonus lavaretus (assembly GCF_964263955.1). Taxonomy (NCBI): domain Eukaryota; kingdom Metazoa; phylum Chordata; class Actinopteri; order Salmoniformes; family Salmonidae; genus Coregonus; species Coregonus lavaretus. The sequence continues at coordinate 30,830 of NW_028164836.1, forward strand.
TAGTTTCTGGTATAACAGGTTGTTTGGGGTAGTTATCATGAACCTAACACAACACCACTCCGGATCATGAACCTAACACAACACCACTCCGGATCATGAACCTAACACAACACCACTCCGGATCATGAACCTAACACAACACCACTCCGGATCATGAACCCAACACAACACCACTCTGGATCATGAACCTAACACAACACCACTCCGGATCATGAACCTAACACAACACCACTCCGGATCATGAACCTAACACAACACCACTCCGGATCATGAACCCAACACAACACCACTCTGGATCATGAACCTAACACAACACCACTCCGGATCATGAACCTAACACAACACCACTCCGGATCATGAACCTAACACAACACCACTCCGGATCATGAACCCAACACAACACCACTCTGGATCATGAACCTAACACAACACCACTCTGGATCATGAACCCAACACAACGCAACACAAGGCCTTTTTAGTTCAGTCATCTCCAGGCCCGGGTTTTTACCCAACACCCACAGCCTTCATGTTGAGTAGTATTCAGGCTGGTTTTTACCCAATACCCACAGCCTTCATGTTGAGTAGTATTCAGGCTGGTTTTTACCCAATACCCAGAGCCTTCATGTTGAGTAGTATTCAGGCTGGTTTTTACCCAACACCCACAGCCTTCATGTTGAGTAGTATTCAGGCTGGTTTTTACCCAATACCCAGAGCCTTCATGTTGAGTAGTATTCAGGCTGGTTTTTACCCAATTCCCAGAGCCTTCATGTTGAGTAGTATTCAGGCTGGTTTTTACCCAACACCCACAGCCTTCATGTTGAGTAGTATTCAGGCTGGTTTTTACCCAATACCCACAGCCTTCATGTTGAGTAGTATTCAGGCTGGTTTTTACCCAATACCCACAGCCTTCATGTTGAGTAGTATCCAGGCTTGTTTTTACACAATACCCACAGCCTTCATGTTGAGTAGTATTCAGGCTGGTTTTTACCCAATACCCACAGCCTTCATGTTGAGTAGTATTCAGGCTGGTTTTTACCCAACACCCACAGCCTTCATGTTGAGTAGTATTCAGGCTGGTTTTTACCCAATACCCACAGCCTTCATGTTGAGTAGTATTCAGGCTGTTTTTTACCCAATACCCACAGCCTTCATGTTGAGTAGTATTCAGGCTGGTTTTTACCCAACACCCACAGCCTTCATGTTGAGTAGTATTCAGGCTGGTTTTTACCCAATACCCACAGCCTTCATGTTGAGTACTATTCAGGCTGGTTTTTACCCAACACCCACAGCCTTCATGTTGAGTAGTATTCAGGCTGGTTTTTACCCAATACCCACAGCCTTCATGTTGAGTGGTTCTCAGGCTGATTTCTCCCCAATATCCACAGTCTTCATGTTGAGAAGTATGAAGGCTGCATTTCCATACAGATTGCATTCCTCTCCGCTTGGCCACGGTGGAGTAATGAGCGCAGCGAGAGGATTAGGACATTTTCTGGTACCTGAATGTAGTCATATTCAATCCTGCATTGCATCACTCTCTTGTAGAACTCATTGTGCCGTTGACACCAGGAGCCACTGATCCAGTGGTAGTCTACTGTGTTTGGGTATTTTGTGTCCAATTAGCGACTCTGAGAAGAGAAACGAGATGCAGGTTGAAATATTTGTGTAAAAAAATAAATGTGGGTCCCAAAAAACTCTGCATTGCTGCATTCCCTTTATATGCACTTTTCTCTGTACATGTATTCTTACCTTGAACTTAAGTATGGAGAAAATGTATTTCGTTGATCCCTTCAGCCAGCTAAGTGAAAGTTTTAAAAAATACAACCAAATATCTCTCTCTCTCTCTCTCTCTCTCTCTCTCTCTCTCTCTCTCTCTCTCTCTCTCTCTCTCTCTCTCTCTCTCTCTCTCTCTATCTCTTGCTTCTCCTTAATTTTGGAAGAAATTCATTTGTTTAAAACTGTTTAACTATTGTCTTTCTCTCTCTTTGAGTAGACTACTCATCACATTTAATGCACTGCTGTGCTAGCTAGCTGTAGCTTATGCTTTCAGTACTAGATTCATTCTCAGATCATTTGATTGGGTGGACCACATGTCAGATCATGCTGCAAGAGCTCTGATAGGTTGGAGGACGTCCTCCGGAAGTTGTCATAATTCTATGGAAGGGGGTGAGAATCAAGAACCTCCTAGGTTTTGTATTGAAGTCAATGTACCCAGAGGAGTACAGAAGCTAGCTGTCCTCCGGCTATACCATGGTGCTACCCTACAGAGTGCTGTTGAGGCTACTGTAGACCTTCATTTCAAAACTGTGTTTTAATCAATTATTTGATGACGTGAATATATTTGGTATAGTTTTATCTAAAAAGGATAACTTTTTAAATGTTTCAATATTTTATTTTTATGAAATTTACTGAGGTGGATGGTCCTCCCTCCCTGATTGCAGCCTGTATTGCCTTACAGTTCTGTTACTGATTCTGTTAGCAAAGAAATGCATTCACGCACACACACACACACACACACACACACACACACATACACATGAAATACATTTCAATTGGAGCATGTTTGCAGGTTAATACCACAAGAGCTTGGGACTATAAGCATATCTGTTAAAATTGAGTTATTGACACAGCCTTGTTCTGTTCAATGTTATCTCCCTGTATAGTACTCTAAATACCCCCCAATGCATGTTGTTAAGTTCAATAGAATACAATACATAAATCGATGACACCATTCAAACCAATGACGTTTTGGAACTTTACAGCCAATGATCTCAGAATCATCTTTTTGCAGATAGAACCTTCTAGTCCAAAGCTCTCGACCAATTAAACAGTTAAAGGCATGTGATTCTCAGCTCTCTGCACAGAAATCAAAAGCACCATCATCCCCTCCATCATCATTCTCCTTCAACTGTCACATTGTCAAAAAATACCTTTTCCATTAGCAAAACCATGTCTCTTTTGACAGAGCAGGACTTTTGCTAACCTATAGAGACAGCAATCAATCCAAACTGACAACTGTGTAATTGATTAAACTTCGAGCTTGATTATTTGACATACTATGACATTGGGGTTGAGGAAATGCATTCAAATGCCAGCCAGGTCACCTGTGATACAAGTCAGTATTAGATGTCCATCCATGTCTGAAGGCGTCGGGAAATGACATGGATGTTGTGGATGGGGATTGTGGATGGGGTGTAAGCATCTGGTGCAAAAGGTTGCATGTTCGAATCCAGCGATAGAAAGTTATTTCTGAGGTTTTTGTTTTAAGCCTATCCCAAACCTTAACCCTTACATTAACCATTCGCAGTTAATGCCTAACCTTAAGATAACAGAGTTAATACCTAAACTTAACCCTAACCTTCAGATAACAGAGTTAATACCTAAACTTAACCCTAACCTTAAGATAACAGAGTTAATACCTAAATGTAACCCTAACCTTAAGATAAGAGTTAATACCTAAACTTAACCCTAACCCTAAGATAACAGAGTTAATACCTAAACTTAACCCTAACCTTAAGATAACAGAGTTAATACCTAAACTTAACCCTAACCTTAAGATAACAGAGTTAATACCTAAACTTAACCCTAACCTTAAGATAACAGAGTTAATACCTAAACTTAACCCTAACCTTAAGATAACAGAGTTAATACCTAAACTTAACCCTAACCTTAAGATAACAGAGTTAATACCTAAATTTAACCCTAACCTTAACAATGTGTAGTTAATCCCTAATCTTAACCTTAAACACTTTTTGACGCTGGGAACAACTTTTAAATTGGACGTTTGAGAAACATGGATGAACGTCTAATTCTGACGTGAGACTGTGAGAGCTTGTTGCAAATGCACCTCTCGTACACATGCACGTATGCATGCACACACACACACAAACACACACACACACACACACACACACACACACACACACACACACACACACACACACACACACACACACACACACACACACACCCCACACACACACACACACACACACACACACACACACACACACACACACACACACACACACACACACACACACACACACACACACACACACACACACACACACACACACACACACTCCTATCCTGCTGGAGGTGGCACTTGGGACAGTCACACAAACTCAAATCACATGGACCAGTGCTTATACTAAAAAGATAATGCATTAGCATGTGAATATGTTACGCAGTTCAATGTGCTTTGGCACAACTACATTTTAACATACATATTTTCCAAATGAGCTGTTTTACATTTTCATACCAGGTATTAAACAGCCTGTTTTAAATCTGGATCATGGAATTGAGCTCCCAGGTGGTCCTATCTCTGCCCATGTCATTCTAGCGTGTACAGAATGCCATGAAGACGTAGACAAAGAGATACAGGTAAAACAGTTCTCCAACAGTCACCTTTATCTGTGGGTCCAAGATTAAGGTGAGCCCCGGGTTTAAAAAAAACATTCCTTACCCCAGGACACTTCAACAGCTGACTATGCAGAGAGATACAGTGCTTTCGGAAAGTATTCAGACCCCTTGACTTTTTCCACATTTTGTTACGTTACAGCCTTATTCTAAAGTTGATTAAATTGTTGTTGTTCCTCATCAATCTACACACAATACCCTATAATGACAAAGCAAAAGCAGATCTTTTTTTTAATCTTTGCAAATTTATAAAAATCCCAAACTGAAATATCACATTTACATAAGCATTCAGACCCTTTACTCAGTACTTTATTGAAGCACCTTTTCGCTGCGATTACAGCCTCGAGTCTTCTTGTGTATGACGCTACAAGTAGTACGGGCTCTGTCTGGGCCACTCTAGGACATTCAGAGACTTGTCCCGATGCCACACCTGTGTTGTCTTGGCTGTGTGTTTAGGGTTGTTGTCCTGTTGGAAGGTGAACTTTCGCCCTAGTCTGAGGTCTTGAGCACTCTGGAGCAGGTTTTCATCAAGGATCTCTCTGTACTTTGCTCCGTTCATCTTTCCCCCGAACCTGACTAGTCTCTTAGTCCTTGCCGCAGAAAAACATCCCCACAGCATGATGCTGCCACCACCATGATTCAACGTAGGGATGGTGCCAGGTTTCCTCCAGACGTGACGCTTGGCATTCAGGCAAAGAGTTCAATCTTGGTTTCATCAGACCAGAGAATCTTGTTTCTCATGGTCTGAGAGTCGTTAGGTGTCTTTTGGCAAACTCCAAGCGGGCTGTCATGTGCCATTTACTGAGGAATGGCTTCCCTCTGGCCACTCTACCATAAAGGCCTGATTGGTGGAGTGCTGCAGAGATAGTTGTCCTTCTGGAAGATTCTCCCATCTCCACAGAGGAACTCTGGAGCTCTGTCAGAGTGACCATCGTGTTCTTGGTCACCTCCCTGACCAAGGCCCTTCTCTCCCGATTGCTCAGTTTGGCCGGGTGGCCAGCTCTAGGAAGAGTCTTGGTGGTTCCAAACTTCTTCCATTTAAGAATGATGGAGGCCACTGTGTTCTTGGGGACCTTCAATGCTACAGAAATTATTTGGTACCCTTCCTCAGATCTGTGCCTCGATACAATCCTGTCTCGGACAATTCCTTCAACCTCATGGCTTGGTTTATGCTCTGACATGCACTGTCAACTGTGGGACCTTATACAGATAGGTGTGTGCCTTTCCAAATCATGTCCAATCAATTGAATTTACCACACGTGGACTCCAATCAAGTTGTAGAAACATCTCAAGGATGATCAATGGAAACAGGATGCACCTGAGCTCAATTTCCAGTCTCATAGCAAAGGGTCCAAATACTTACAGTATGTACATAAGTTATTTCTGTTTCTTCTTTTTTAATACATATGCAAACATTTCTGAAAACCTTTTTTTCGCTTTGTCATTATGGGGTATTGTGTGTAGATTGAAGAGTAAAAAAATGTGTTTAATCCATTTTAGAATAAGGCTGTAACAATGTGGAAAAAGTCAAGGGGTCTGAATACTTTCCCAATGCACTGTATAGAAAAAGTAGCTCTGATTCTGAATTTGAGTATTTATTGGGACATACAAACAGGCTTCCATCAGAGGCTCTAGCCCCAGGATCATTAGAACATCTCGTTTACAGTGACGACCAGGCAAGACATTACAAAGTACAGTACGAGTGAGAAGTACAACACAATACCACAGGACGTTAAACTTATGGCAACAGGACAAACGCTCAGAGCCGATAAGAAAGACAGGTGACATAGGATAGAAACATCTCTATTGCATAGTCCAGTTAAAACCTTCAACAGTTTGTCCATAGAAGTATTTACTTTGTAGTACTAAAGCACTCTGTCATTGACTTTGAAAGATACATGTAGTTTGTATACCACTTAACAATACTGTATCCTTGAGGCCTTATTGGTGTTCTATGGGCTGTGAAGCTGCCGTACTCCAGTGTCCCTCAGAGACTGTGACATGGTCCATGGCACATCACCTCTCCCTCCTGGTCTCCTCCACTTAGCTACGACATACTCTCTCGCACACACACACACACACACACACACACACACACACACACACACACACACACACACACACACACACACACACACACACACACAAACACACACACACACACACACACACACACAAACACACCATAGAGTTTCAGTGCTGCATACCAGCATGTGTCATCTGTTTCCCCCTTATGGAGTTGACAGTTAATTTCGTATAACTGTCTATAGGTTCAGCCTCTGCTTTCTCCTCTTGCTGACAGTTCATTTCATATAACTGTCTCTAGGTTCAGCCTCTGATCTCTCTACCCTCTCCTTTCTACCCTCTCCTCCCTACTTTCTCTTCTCTACCATCTCCTCCCTACTTTCTCTTCTCTACCCTCTCCTCTACCCTCTACCATCTCCTCCCTACCCTCTATTCTCTACCCTCTCTTCTCTACCCTCTCCTCCCTACCCTCTCCTCTACCCTCTACCCTCTCCTTTCTACCCTCTATTCTTTACCCTCTCTTTCCTACCCTCTCCTCCCTACCCTCTCCTTTCTACCCTCTCCTCCCTACCTTCTCTTCTCTACCATCTCCTCCCTACCCTCTCCTCCATACCCTCTCCTCCCTACCCTCTCCTCCCTACCCTCTCCTCTACCCTATACCCTCTCCTTTCTACCGTCTCCTCCCTACCTTCTCCTCCCTACCATCTCCTCCCTACCTTCTCTTCTCTACCATCTCCTCCATACCCTCTATTCCCTACCCTCTCCTCCTCTACCCTCTCCTCTACCCTCTACCCTCTCCTCCTCTACCCTCGCCTCCTCTACCCTCTCCTCCCTACCCTCTCCTCCTCTACCTTCTCCTCCTCCACCCTCTCCTCTACCCTCTCCTCCTCTACCCTCTACCCTCTCCTCCTCTACCCTCTCCTCCCTACCCTCTCCTCCTCTACCTTCTCCTCCTCTACCCTCTCCTCCCTACCCTCTCCTCTACCCTCTACCCTCTCCCTCCTACCCTCTCCTCCTCTGCCCTCGCCTCCTCTACCCTCGCCTCCTCTACCCTCTCCTCTACCCTCTCCTCCTCTACCCTCTCCTCTTCCCTCTACCCTCTCCTCCTCTACCCTCTCCTCCCTACCCTCTCCTCTACCCTCTCCTCCCTACCCTCTCCTCCTCTGCCCTCGCCTCCACTACCCTCGCCTCCTCTACCCTCTCCTCTACCCTCTCCTCCTCTACCCTCTCCTCTACCCTCTCCTCCTCTACCCTCTACTCTACCCTCTCCTCCCTACCCTCTCCTCTTCCCTCTACCCTCTCCTCCTCTACCCTCTCCTCTACCCTCTCCTCCCCACTCTCTCCTCCCCACCCTTTCCCCTCCACCCTCTCTATAACGCCCTCTTCTCAAACCTTTAACTATCTCTCCTCCCTGTCCTCTCCCTCTCCCTGGTCTGTACTCTCTCTCCTCTTTCTGTAATCCCAGTGGGCTGGTCTGTACTCTCTCTCCTCTTTCTGTAATCCCAGTGGGCTGGTCTGTACTCTCTCTCCTCTTTCTGTAATCCCAGTGGGCTGGTCTGTACTCTCTCTCCTCTTTCTGTAATCCCAGTGGGCTGGACTCTCCTCTCTCAGTAATCCCAGTGGGCTGGACTCTCCTCTTTCTGTAATCCCAGTGGGTTTGGTCTCTCATCTCTTTCCCCTCTCTGTACTCCCAGTGGGCTGGTCTCTCCTCTCTCTGTAATCCCAGTGGGCTGGTCTCTCTTCTCTCACCTCTCTCTGTAATCCCAGTCGGACTGGTCTCTCCTCTCTCTCCTCTCCTCTCTCTGTAATCCCAGTGGACTGGTCTCTCCTCTCTCTGTAATCCCAGTGGGCTGGTCTCTCCTCTCTCTGTAATCCCAGTGGGCTGGTCTCTCCTATCGCTCTTCTCTCTGTAATCCCAGTGGGCTGGTCTCTCCTCTCTCTGTAATCCCAGTCGGTCTGGTCTCTCCTCTCTCTTCCATTTTACATTTTAGACATTTACATTTTAGTCATTTAGCAGACGCTCTTATCCAGAGCGATTTACAGTTAGTGAGTGCATAAATGTTTCATACTCCCCTCTCTGTATTCCCAGTGGGCTGGTCTTTCCTCTCTCTGTAATCCCAGGGGCTGGTCTCTTGGTCTGTAGTGCAGGGGGATCAGACTCAGGCTCAGAGAGTGATGGCCTAATTGAAGGATGATGTTCTCTGTTAAACACCACTTCATTATGCCTGGCCTCCAGAGCAGCAGTCATTGGCCTGTTAGTGAACTCCACTGCTCCCCAAAGCCCCACCACACATCCCTCTGAGAGAGAGAGAGGGCTGTAGAGAGAGGGGGAAATAAGAAGGGGGATGTCTATTATTTGTCTGTTCGTTTATAATATATATAGCAGTGTGGAATGGAGGAATTTTTAATCAATACTTTTACTTAGAAAGATTTTCAAATCAATTTCAAAACTCAAAACTGCCCATGCCTCAAAAATGGATTATTTTCCCTTTTGCTTACTACAGAGCTTTTATTTAAACAAACAAACATGGAATTACTTCTCCTCATCAACCTGACAAGAAAATGGCCACCAATTGAACTCAGCGCAGAGATGGGAGAGGAGTGGGTAAATGACTTGTCCTCTGGGACCGGGAAGACAGAGATGGGAGACATGCAGGGAAGGAGTGACATGTCTTGGACAGTCTGTGAATCCATTCCGGCAGTTGCAGGTACTTTGCCAGTCTTCCTGGTTCTCCTGCCCTGACGGAGAGTTAATGACTAAAGCAGTGAAGCTGCAGCCACACCAAATTGCAGAGGCAACCTGGAGAATATTTTGTCTTTAGTGTTCTGCTGCAATGTTCCTTGTACAGAGATGTACACTGTATGGCCCCACAGGAGTTTCAAAACTTCTGTCTTTGGATTTTTACCCCAATTTCTTGTGTCATTCAACAGGCACTGTTATCCAGAGCAATTAGGGTTAAGTGCCTTGCTCAAGGGCACATCAATATATGTTTTTTCACCCAGTCGGCTCTGGGATTCAAACCAGCAACCTTTTGGTTACTGGTCCAACACTCTTAACCGCAAGGCCACCTGCCGCCAGAGTTATTAGCTTGTATTTTATATGACTCCTTATTCATAGAGTTAGATTAAATAAATGTATTTTAAATAACGTTGGTGAATGCAGGAAATGTATTACAATGGACCACTATCAACTTCAGAATCCAAAAAATGAATGGAACGTTGAATGGGATAGGTTGAATGAGACGGACCCAAATCGAAATGAAATCTTATTCATGAAATATTGGCATATCTAATTTGAAAAACTCGGGGGGAATGTTACTCATAATTAGGTTTCTTTTATTTCTTGATTAGTGACTGGGTCTGTTTACAAATGGAGTGCCTTTCCAGTAGTTTAATTTGGTCAAAATACGTCAACGTTTGCTGAATATGGAATTATAATGTAAACACACATGGCGGGAGCTACCCAGGGAGAGTTTAGAGTGCTGAAAAAACTCCTGTCTGAAAGACAGTTGTCATGGTGATAGAACAGAAATGAAATTCCTCACCTGCGGATAGAGGTATTGGTAGGTGATAAAAGCCAAATCAAATTGATTGCTTTTGCAGCATGAACAGATGGAAGCGATTAAAAAAACAGGACATAATCAAAATAACACACACACAAAAGTGATCAATGCACCGATAAACATATTGATGTGGTTTGTAATCAGAAAGAAAGCCCCTTATTATCACAGACCAAAGATGGTTTAGCACTAGTTCATGGGATCCAACAGCAATTAGACACACTGGACAGATGCAACCATCAACACACCCTCATTACATTAAACCATGACAAAAGACAATCTATCCGGTAAGAACCTTCATTGTCTTCACCCCCAGGGTTTAACAGTTGCTACCATTAACACCACTGTCTGAGATTGATAGCGCTTAGTATATCTAATTACACCATGCTGTACAGAGGTAGACAGTACAGAGATAGTACACCATGCAGTCAGACAGTACAGAGATAGTACACCATGCAGTCAAACAGTACAGAGATAGTACACCATGCTGTTCAGAGGTAGACAGTACAGAGATAGTACACCATGCTGTTCAGAGGTAGACAGTACAGAGATAGTACACCATTCAGTCAGACAGTACAGAGGTAGTACACCATGCAGTCAGACAGTACAGAGATAGTACACCATGCTGTTCAGAGGTAGACAGTACAGAGATAGTACACCATGCTGTTCAGAGGTAGACAGTACAGAGATAGTACACCATGCTGTTCAGAGGTAGACAGTACAGAGATAGTACACCATGCTGTAGAGAGGTAGACAGTACAGAGATAGTACACCATGCTGTTCAGAGGTAGACAGTACAGAGATAGTACACCATGCTGTACAGAGGTAGACAGTACAGAGATAGTACACCATGCTGTTCAGAGGTAGATAGTACAGAGATAGTACACCATGCTGTTCAGAGGTAGATAGTACAGAGATAGTACACCATGCTGTTCAGAGGTAGACAGTACAGAGATAGTACACCATGCTGTAGAGAGGTAGACAGTACAGAGATAGTACACCATGCTGTTCAGAGGTAGACAGTCAAGAGATAGTACACCATGCTGTTCAGAGGTAGACAGTACAGAGATAGTACACCATGCTGTTCAGAGGTAGACAGTACAGAGATAGTACACCATGCTGTTCAGAGGTAGACAGTACAGAGATAGTACACCATGCTGTAGAGAGGTAGACAGTACAGAGATAGTACACCATGCTGTTCAGAGGTAGACAGTACAGAGATAGTACACCATGCTGTAGAGAGGTAGACAGTACAGAGATAGTACACCATGCTGTTCAGAGGTAGACAGTACAGAGATAGTACACCATGCTGTTCAGATGTAGACAGTACAGAGATAGTACACCATGCTGTAGAGAGGTAGACAGTACAGAGATAGTACACCATGCTGTTCAGAGGTAGACAGTACAGAGATAGTACACCATGCTGTTCAGAGGTAGACAGTACAGAGATAGTACACCATGCTGTTCAGAGGTAGACAGTACAGAGATAGTACACCATGCTGTAGAGAGGTAGACAGTACAGAGATAGTACACCATGCTGTTCAGAGGTAGACAGTACAGAGATAGTACACCATGCTGTACAGAGGTAGACAGTACAGAGATAGTACACCATGCTGTAGAGAGGTAGACAGTACAGAGATAGTACACCATGCAGTCAGACAGTACAGAGATAGTGCACCATACAGTCAGACAGTACAGAGATAGTACACCATACAGTCAGACAGTACAGAGATAGTACACCATGCAGTCAGACAGTACAGAGATAGTACCCCATGCAGTCAGACAGTACAGAGATAGTACACCATGCAGTCAGACAGTACAGAGATAGTACACCATGCAGTCAGACAGTACAGAGATAGTACACCATACAGTCAGACAGTACAGAGATAGTACACCATGCAGTCAGACAGTACAGAGATAGTACACCATGCAGTCAGACAGTACAGAGATAGTACACCATACAGTCAGACAGTACAGAGATAGTACACCATGCAGTCAGACAGTACAGAGATAGTACCCCATGCAGTCAGACAGTACAGAGATAGTACACCATGCAGTCAGACAGTACAGAGATAGTACACCATGCAGTCAGACAGTACAGAGATAGTACACCATACAGTCAGACAGTACAGAGATAGTACACCATACAGTCAGACAGTACAGAGATAGTACACCATGCAGTCAGACAGTACAGAGATAGTACACCATGCAGTCAGACAGTACAGAGATAGTACACCATACAGTCAGACAGTACAGAGATAGTACACCATGCTGTTCAGAGGTAGACAGTACAGAGATAATACACCATGCAGTCAGACAGTACAGAGATAATACACCATGCAGTCAGACAGTACAGAGATAGTACACCATGCAGTCAGACAGTACAGAGATAGTACACCATGCAGTCAGACAGTACAGAGATAGTACACCATGCAGTCAGACAGTACAGAGATAGTACACCATACAGTCAGACAGTACAGAGGGAGTCAATTATACGTTATCATCCAATTAGTTATCTGAGGAATGAGATCAGCCGACTGTCACAAATATATCTCTGCAAAAGAAAGTCTGAGTATGTAATAACCATGTAGACAGACCACCAGTCGGAGTATGTAATAACCATGTAGATAGACCACTATTAGTATACACTATATATACAAAAATATGTGGACACCCTTTCAAATTAGTGGATTTGGCTATTTCATTGTGAAGCGGAAACATCTAGGAGCAACAACGGCTCAGCCGCAAAGTGGAAGGCCACACAAAATCGTCTGTCCTCAGTTGCAACACTTACTACCGAATTCCAAACTTCCTCTCTAAGCAACGTCACCACAAGAACTATTCGTCAGGAGCGTCACGAAATGGGTTTCCAAGGCCGAGCAGCCTCACACAAGTCTAAGATCACCATGCGTAATGCCAAGTGTCGGCTGGAGTGGTGTAAAGCTCCCCGCCATCGGACTCTGGAGCAGTGGAAACGCGTTCTCTGGAGTGATGAATCACGCTTCACCATCTGGCTGTCCGACATACAAATCAGGGTTTGGTGGAACCCAGGACAACGCTACCTGCCCCAATGCATAGTGCCAACTGTAAAGTTTGATGGAGGTGGAATAATCTTCTGGGGCTGTTTTTCATGGTTCGGGCTAGACCCCTTAGTTCCAGTGAAGGGAAATCTTAACGCTACAGCATACAATGACATTCTAGACGATTCTGTGCTTCCAACTTTGTGGCAACAGTTTGGGGAAGGTCCTTTCCTTGTTTCAGCATGACAATGCCCCAGTGCACAAAGTGAGGTCCATAAAGAAATGGTTTGTCGAGATCGGTGTGGAAGAACTTGACTGGCCTGCACAAAGCCTTGACCTCAACCCCATCGAAAACCACTGGGATGAATTGGAACACCGATTGCGAGCCAGGCGTAATCGCCCAACATCAGTGCCCAACCTCAGTAATTCAGCTCTTGTGGCTGAATGGAAGCAAGTCCCCGCAGCAATGTTCCAACATCTAGTGGGAAGCCTTCCCAGAAGAATGGAGGCTGTTGTAGCAGCAAAGGAGGGACCAACTCCATATTAATGCCCATGATTTTGGAATGAGATGTTCAACGAGCAAATGTCCACATACCTTTGGTCATGTAGTGTACCTATATGGTAGTATTTTTCTTGTGCTTTCTCAGAATACTTTCTCAGAACACATTCTCAGAATAAGTACCCTGGTGACATTCCTTTTGAAAATGCAAATTTGTCTGTTCTTGTTCTTTATGTAACTATCATGTATTTCTAAACTGAGGTAAATTGAGGTTACGTATTTTACCTGCGGCCAATCCACTCATACTGACATTAAAAACATTTGTAACAAATACTATTCAGATAAGATAATAATTGCACAAGGACATGGTAGTCTTTGGTCCTTCTCTGAACAAATTAATCATACAAATAATTCAGATAGACATAGTGAGTCTTTAGATAAATAGTGTCATTGTTATTAATGACAATAATTAATGTTGCCCGGGGCATTCCCTTCATTCATTATATGTCTAGTGTAGTTCTAGAATGTTGTGACCAAGAAAAAGAAAAGCACCTGCACTATCCAGGGGAGGGCCATTCACATGCTGCATGGTGAACCCCAATCATTTTATAAAAGCAATGTCACTAAAACAAGTATTAAGCAACACATCAGTGTTGAAACATAAGAAGTGTTAAAACACTAAAAAAGTGTTGAATAAATGATATCAACAGACTGGAGTGGGTGTAAGGCACTGTGAATGGATGTACACACTGAGCATCAACAGACTGGAGTGGGTGTAAGGCACTGTGAACGGATGTACACATTGAGCACTACATTTACAATAGCGAAACGGCCTCTGCACAGTAATGTTGGGTGTTTTAGAGGTCGCAGATGAAGGGTTACAGTCATTTTGGGTGTTTTAGAGGTCACGGCTGAAGGGTCAACTTCGTGTTCAGCACACTCCGGTTGTTATTGGGCCTTTGCTATTTCAGTCACGACTTTCCAACCCACTCCACTAACTTCCTGAGATGTAGGTGAGCATCTACAGGGCATGGGTGTCACACCAGTGAACAGAATCTTAACAGGATCCTTTGGAATAGCTACCATGCGTTCCACCTCATCTGAACATCTGCTCCTCAGATTTGCAAGTAGAGTAGATTTGATGTCAACATCCATTAGGCCAGTGGTAATTGAAATTGAGTGTTAATAGACTCTGGGGCAAATTGGAAACCCACTCTCAGGGTTAACGCTATTGTAGAGAGGGGGGGGGGGGGGGGGGTGAGGAAAGACACACACACACAGACACACACACACAGACACACACACACAGACACGCACACACACACAGACACGCACGTACACACACACAGACACACACACACAGACACACACACACAGACACACACACACACAAAGACACACACACACAAAGACACACACACACACACACACGCACACACACACACACACACACACACACACACACAGACAGACACACAGACACACAGACACACAGACACACACACACACAGACACACACACACACAGACACACGTGCACACACACACAGACACATGCACACACAGACACAGACAAACACACGCGTACACACATGCACGCAAGCGCGCACACACACACACACACACACACACACACACAGACAGACACAGACACACACGGCAGGTTCCTCAAATCACTTCTGATGAGATGCTGGTTACAGCTGACTTTGCTGGGTCAAAGGACTCATGTCATTCAGGGGTAGAAAAAGTTGGATCCAAATGACAATCTACCATTATCCAATCCAACTGAGTGCACTGAGAAACTCAGTGACCCTGGTGGTTGCTATACATTGATAGGACTCGCTGAACAGGGAAAAGTGTTCCTATATTCAGCACCCTCGTTGAGTGTAAATGCACTAAACAGCTTGAAATCCAACATACATGCTTTTAGAGACACAGCTTTCCCTCTCTGTTGGGTGGTTGGTGAGTGTGGGTTCTGTTGGGTGGTTGGTGAGTGGGGGTTCTGTTGGGGGGGTTAATGAGTGGGGGTTGTCGTCCACTTAGCATACTGTAAGCATCAAGGTTGAGGAGCAACGATACTCCAGGGAATGTTAAAGGACTGAATCACCAGGAAAAGAGTGGAACGGTCAGAGGAGAAAGGGATCTGAAAAGGTTACTTTCACAGTGGTGTCTGTTTATGATAGATCTGCCCACTGGTAGAGTCCTGAACTGTTTATGATAGATCTGCTCACTGGTAGTCCTGAACTGTTTATGATAGATCTGCCCGTTGGTAGAGTCCTGAACTGTTTATGATAGATCTGGCCGCTGGTATAGTCCTGAACTGTTTATAATAGATCTACCCGCTGGTAGTCCTGAACTGTTTATGATTGATCTGCTCGCAGGTAGAGTTGTAATGTATTTTTTTCCTATCCACTTTTCTCTGTAGAGAGCCCCGTCTTTGGGCGTCTTGTCAGCCGATCGTTTGATCTTTCAGATGGTGTTTGTCATCACAGGCTGAGGAACAGATGCTGTAATGCAGGACAGGACGGCTCCGTCACAGACTCTAGATGAGACATTCAAGATGAAACGTCTTGGCCATTTTATCGACTTCAAACCAGGTTATTTATCTCATCTTTCATCACAGGCCTATGCACTTTAATGTCGTTAAGACAGGCGCTGCCTCTCTGGGTGAAGAACAATTATTTACTTGTTCAAGTGGTTTCATAACTATCTGAACAGAGTCAGTTAACTGTTAGAGACTGACCAAACGTAACATTATACAGCTCTCATACAATAATTCTATAACCTTTATAATTGCTATGTAACAAGCCAAGTACATTCAGTTATATGGTACATATCACTTCAGTTGATTACCCTTATAGATTTCATATTACTAGTCTTCTAAATGTGGACCTTCTTTGAATGATAACAGTACACTTCCACCTCAGTGTCACCGCCATGGAGCAGCTAACAATGGACAGCATCCTTGTCATTCAAAAAACATTCTGTTGCCCCCTTTAGAACAGGTTCAGAATTCAAGGCGATTCCTCCCATCAACATTTTAACAATGGAAAGAGGCAGTGAGCCAGAAAAAACTAAACAGATACGGTAGCCTTGAGAGAGAGAGAGAGAGAGAGCAAGAGAGAGAGAGAGGTGAGTGGGTTTGGGTTTACTTTACATTACATGTACAATTCTGTTCAGAGTGGTAGGAACTAACATTGTATAGGTTTTCAAATTTATGAAAGCATTGTACTCCTTGTATGTTCAGCATAAGGCCATTCCAGGCACAAACAAACTGACAGGCACACAAAGGGTAGTCTAGGATTTTTTTCAGAGTCCTGGGACTGCACAATGTGTCTAGGGGTTATATCAGAGTCCTGGGACTACACCACAAAACTAGGGTTTATTTCCCAATGAAAACGAGCTGAGCAGTACGTGGAAAAGGACATTGGACCAATATCCTTCAGTTGATGAAATCTAGAAAGGCCAGGCCACCACTCAAAGAATGAGGGTAGGACCAAAGACACAAAGGGAAATCAAGATAATCAAATCCTCTTTCAAAACAGACTGTATGACCTCATGAAGCCACACAATACAATGACTAGCACAATGCAACACTGTTTGTGCAGTACAGAGACGTGGATGCAAAGAGAATCTTTCAGGGAAAATGGGTTGTTCAATGTAAGTCTGGCTGGCAGTCCGCCCATAACAAACAGATTTCAGGTCAGGTCATACCACTGCACTTTTTTTTTTTTCCACCTTTATTTAACCAGGTAAGCCAGTTGAGAACAGGTTCTCATTTACAACTGCGACCTGGCCAAGATAAAGCAAAGTAGTGCAGTAAAAACAACACAGAGTTACATATGGGGTAAAAAACATAAAGTCAAAAATACAACAGAAAATATATATACAGTGTGTGCAAATGTAGCAAGTTATGGAGGTAAGGCAATAAATAGGCTATAGTGCAGAATAATTACAATAGTATTAACACTGGAATGCTAGATGTGCAAGAGATTATGTGCAAATAGAGATACTGGGGTGCAAAAGAGCAAAATAAATAACAATATGGGGATGAGGTAGTTGGGTGGGCTAATTTCAGATGGGCTGTGTACAGGTGCAGTGATCGGTAAGGTGCTCTGACAACTGATGCTTAAAGTTATTGAGGGAGATAAGTCTCCAGCTTCAGAGATTTTTGCAATTCGTTCCAGTCATTGGCAGCAGAGAACTGGAAGGAATGGCGGCCAAAGGAGGTGTTGGCTTTGGGAATGACCAGTGAGATATACCTGCTGGAGCGCAGACTACGGGTGGGTGCTGCTATGGTGACCAATGAGCTAAGATAAGGCGGGGATTTGCCTAGCAGTGATTTATAGATGGCCTGGAGCCAGTGGGTTTGACGACGAACATGTAGTGAGGACCAGCCAACAAGAGCGTACAGGTCACAGTGGTGGGTAGTGTATGGGGCTTTGGAGACAAAACGGATGGCACTGTGATAGACTACATCCAATTTGCTGAGTAGAGTGTTGGAGGCTATTTTGTAAATGACATCGCCGAAGTCAAGGATCGGTAGGATAGTCAGTTTTGCGAGGGCATGTTTGGCAGCATGAGTGAAGGAGGCTTTGTTGCGAAATAGGAAGCCGATTCTAGATTTAACTTTGGATTGGAGATTCTTTATGTGAGTCTGGAAGTTGAGTTTACAGTCTAACCAGACACCTAGGTATTTGTAGTTGTCCACATACTCTAGGTCAGACCCGTCGAGAGTGGTGATTCTAGTCGGGTGGGCGGGTGCCAGCAGCGTTCGATTGAAAAGCATGCATTTAGTTTTACTAGTGTTTAAGAGCAGTTGGAGGCTTGTTGTATGGCATTGAAGCTTGTTTGGAGGTTTGTTAACACAGTGTCCAATGAAGGGCCAGATGTATACAAAATGGTGTCGTCTGCGTAGAGGTGGATCTGAGAGTCACCAGCAGCAAGAGCGACATCATTGATATACACGGAGAAAAGTGTCGGCCCAAGAATTGAACCCTGTGGCACCCCCATAGAGACTGCCATAGGTCCAGACAACAGGCCCTCCGATTTGACACACTGAACTCTATCTGAGAAGTAGTTGGTGAACCAGGCGAGGCAGTCATTTGAGAAACCAAGGCTATTTAGTCTGCCAATAAGAATGCGGTGGTTGACAGAGTCGAAAGCCTTGGCCAGGTCGATGAAGACGGCTGCACAGTCCTGTCTATTATCAATCGCGGTTATAATATCGTTTAGGACCTTGAGCGTGGCTGAAGTGCACCCGTGACCAGCTCGGAAACCGGATTGCATAGCGGAGAAGGTACGGTGGTATTCGAAATGGTCGGTGATCTGTTTGTTAACTTGGCTTTCAAATACTTTCGAAAGGCAGGGCAGGATGGATATAGGTCTGTAGCAGTTTGGATCTAGAGTGTCACCCCCTTTGAAGAGGGGGATGACCGCGGCAGCTTTCCAATCTCTGGGGATCTCAGACGTTATGAAAGAGAGGTTGAACAGACTAGTAATAGGGGTTGCGACAATTTCGGCGGCTAGTTTTAGAAAGAAAGGGTCCAGATTGTCTAGCCCAGCTGATTTGTAGGGGTCCAGATTTTGCAGCGCTTTCAAAACATCAGCTGTCTGAATTTGTGTGAAGGAGAAGCGGGGGGGGCATGGGCAAGTTGCAGCAGAGGGTGCAGAGTTGGTGGCCGGGTTAGTGGTAGCCAGATGGTCATGTCAAATAAAATAAAATAAAATTGTATTTGTCACATGCGCCAATGTCACGCTCGTTGAAGGACGGGTCAGACCAAGGCGCAGCGTGAAATGCATACATGTTTATTATAAAGATAAACACACGAACAAAAACAACAAAACAACGTAACGTGAAGTCCTCAGGCTAAACACAATACAAGCCTCTACACGGAACAAGATCCCACAACCACTGATTGCCAACAGGCTACTTAAGTATAATCCCCAATCAGAGACAACAAGCGACAGCTGCCTCTGATTGTGAACCACACCCGGCCAAACATAGAAACACACAACATAGAATGCAAACATAGAAATACTAACCTAGATATCCACATCCTGACTCAACATACTAGAGTCCCATAAGTCAGGGCGTGACAGTACCCCCCCCCCCCAAAGGTGCGGACTCCGACAGCACAAACCTTACATTACAGAGTAGGGTCCGGGTGGGCATTCCGCCTCGGAGGCGGATCCGGCTCCGGGCGTGACGACCACATTTTCTCAGCCTCCCCGTTGCGCCCCTGGTCTGGTCTGGACCTCGGCGCGCTGCTTCCCCTCTCCTTCCTCCCACGATACACCAAGCCCTGTCTGGACCCTGGTGTGGGAGACCCCGAACCTGGAGAGGGGCTGACGTCTGGGTCTGGACTGGAGCCGCTGACCGGAGCTGGACTTGGCACCGGTGGAGCGGACTACTCTGGCTCCGGAGTGGAGCTGCTGACCGGAGCTGGACTATGCACCTGTGGAGCGGACTGCTCTGGCTCCGGAGTGGAGCTGCTGACCAGAGATGGACTGG
Source organism: Coregonus lavaretus (assembly GCF_964263955.1). Classification (NCBI taxonomy): domain Eukaryota; kingdom Metazoa; phylum Chordata; class Actinopteri; order Salmoniformes; family Salmonidae; genus Coregonus; species Coregonus lavaretus. Next base: position 50,866 of record NW_028164836.1, read on the forward strand.
ATCCCGGTGGAACGGACTGCTCTGGTTCCGGAGTGGATCCGCTGACCGGAGCTGGACTAGGCACCGGTGGAGCGGACTGCTCTGGCTCCAGAGTGGAGCCGCTGACCGGAGCTGGACTGGGCACCGGTGGAGCAACCTGCTCTGGCTCCGGAGTGGAGCAGCTGACCGGAGCTGGACTGGACCCCGGTGGAGCGGACTGCTCTGGCTCCGGAGTGGAGCAGCTGACCGGAGCTGGATCAGGCACCGGTGGAGCGGACTGCTCTGGCTCTGGAGTGGAGCAGCTGACCGGAGCTGGATCAGGCACCGGTGGAGCGGACTACTCTGGCTCCGGAGTGGAGCAGCTGACCGGAGCTGTACCAGGCACCTGTGGAACGGGCACGGGCCGTGCCGGACTGGACACATGCACCACAGGTCTGGTGCGAGGAGCAGGCACGGGCCATACCGGACTGGGAACACGCACCACTGGCTTGGTGCGAGGAACAGGAACGGGCCGGACTGGGAACACGCACCACTGGTCTGGTGCGAGGAGCAGGAAGGGGCCGGGCCGGACTGGGGACACACACCACTGGCTTGGTGCGGGGAGTAGGTAGGGGGCGTTCCGGGCTGGCGACACGCACCACTGGCTTGGTGTGGGGAGCAGGCACGGGCCGTACTGGACTGGGAACACGCACCACTGGCTTGGTGCGAGGAACAGGAACGGGCCGGGCCGGACTGGGGACACACACCACTGGCTTGGTGCGGGGAGTAGGTAGGGGGCGTTCCGGGCTGGCGACACGCACCACTGGCTTGGTGCGGGGAGCAGGCACGGGCCGTACCGGACTGGGAACACGCACCACTGGCTTGGTGCGAGGAACAGGAACGGGCCGGGCCGGACTGGGAACACGCACCACTAGTCTGGTGCGAGGAGCAGGAATGGGCCGGGCCGGACTGGGAACACGCACCACTGGCTTGGTGCGGGGAGCAGGAACGGGCCGGGCCGGACTGGGAACACACACCACTGGTCTGGTGCGAGGAGCAGGAACGGGCCGGGCCGGACTGGGAACACGCACCACTGGTCTGATGCGAGGAGCAGGAACGGGCCGGGCCGGGCCGGACTGGTGAGGTGCACTGGAGACCAGGAGCGTTGAGCCGGCACAACCTGTCCTGGCTGGCTGCCCACTATCGCACGACACGTGCAGGGCGCTGGCACAGAACGCACTGGGCTGTGCATGCGCACTGGCGATACAGTGCGTATCTCCGCATACATGGGTTCCTCTATTAACCCCCGCTCCTTATGTTGCCTAACCAGCTCCTCTCTCTGTGCCTCTACTTCCTCCTTCTCCCTACGAGCCTCCTGCAGTGCCTCCTCTTCAATGGATCTCTCCCGCTCTATTCTTGCTATCAGCCCCCGTAATATGGTGGCCTCCTCTCTTACCCTGCAGATCCGATCCTTCGCTCTCTCTCGGCACTCCACCTCCAGTGAGGACTCCTCCGGGAGCCCCCATGAGCCAGGGAACAGAAACTCATCATTGTCGTCATCCTCCGACTCCTCAGTATAAAACTGTTCCCACTCTTCTTCCCATGGTCGTAGGGACTCAATCTGGAAACCCACCGGTTTCCTCTCTCTCGCTCCCCGACCACTCCTTTAGCCCCCCCAAAACATTTTTTATTGGGGCTGCCTCTCGGGCTTCCTCCTCGGCCGGCGCCTTCTGTGTTGCCGTTGCTCCTCTCCTGCCTGGGCTTCCGTCTTCGCCCAGGGTCCTTTCCCCGCAAATATCTCCTCCCAAGACCAAATCTTCCCCACCTGTGTCCAGGGTGTTTGCTCCTGGGCACGCTGCTTGGTCCGTGTTATGTGGGATCTTCTGTCACGTTCGTTTAAGGACGGGTCAGACCAAGGCGCAGCGTGAAATGCATACATGTTTATTATAAAGATAAACACACGAACAAAAGCAACAAAACGACGTAACGTGAAGTCCTCAGGCTAAACCCAATACAAGCCTCTACACGGAACAAGATCTCACAACCACTGATACCAACAGGCTACTTAAGTATGATCCCCAATCAGAGACAACGAGCGACGGGGGGGGGGGGGGGGGGGGTGGTAGCCGTTTGATTAGCTATTCAGGAGTCTTATGGCTTGGGGTTAGAAGCTGTTAAGATGCCTCTTGGACCTAGACTTGGCGCTCGGGTACCACTTGCCATGTGGTAGCAGAGAGAACAGTCTATGACTAGGGTGGCTGGAGTCCTTGACAATTTTTAGGGCCTTCCTCTGACACCGCCTGGTATAGAGGTCCTGGATGGCAGGAAGCTTGGCCCCAGTGATGTACTGGGCCGTACGCACTACCCTCTGTAGTTGCCATACCAGGCAGTGATGGATGCCAGGATGCACTCGATGGTGCAGCTGTAGAACTTTTTGAGGATCTGAGAACCTGCCTAATCTTTTCAGTCTACTGAGGGGGAATAGGCTTTGTCTGGAATTAATGATCATCAGTTCATTAGTATTGATTAAGAGGAGGTGAACTGTCAACTGAGCTCTAGAGGCAGTCAGAGCTCCACTAAACTTCTCTAACATTTTCATGAACCTATCATTTATTGACCGAGAACAGCAAACAGCCCAGTTGGATCCCAACCAGGATCAGCCCAGTTGGATCCCAACCAGGATCAGCCCAGTTGGATCCCAACCAGGAACAGCCCAGTTGGATCCCAACCAGGAACAGCCCAGTTGGATCCCAACCAGGATCAGCCCAGTTGGATCCCAACCAGGATCAGCCCAGTTGGATCCCAACCAGGATCAGCCCAGTTGGATCCCAACCAGGAACAGCCCAGTTGGATCCCAACCAGGATCAGCCCAGTTGGATCCCAACCAGGATCAGCCCAGTTGGATCCCAACCAGGAACAGCCCAGTTGGATCCCAACCAGGAACAGCCCAGTTGGATCCCAACCAGGATCAGCCCAGTTGGATCCCAACTAGGGTCAGCCCAGTTGGATCCCAAGCAGAAACAGATAAACACTGGTGTTTGCCTAACACTGGTGTTTGCCTGGAGTCTTTGACAATTTTTAGGGCCTTACTCTGACACCGCCTGGTATAGAGGTCTTGGATGGCAGGTAACTCAACACATTTACCAATTACATTAAATTACTCATAATCTGTTTACAAACCGCTTAGAAAACCTTTACAAAAGGGTTCTATATTGTACAACTACAGAGTTTCCCTTCAGTTTCCTAACAGTTTTTATTCAACAAATACAAATGTTTTTTAAGTGTTTAGTGTAGAATCTGATCAATTTGTTTGGACGAACAAACTGTTGTACCAATCAGTTTGTGTCTTTATCATATTATCTTAGTCTTTATCATATTATCTTAGTCTTTATCATATTAACTTAGTCTTTATCATATTATCTTAGTCTTTATCATATTATCTTAGTCTTTATCATATTATCTTGGTCTTTATCATATTATCTTAGTCTTTATCATATTATCTTAGTCTTTATCATATTATCTTAGAGAGACCTTGTACCAGGAGAGCTCTCTTCCTCCATCCGTCTGGCTAGATGAGAGTGAAGGTAGAGAACTCTCCTGTTTCAGTTTAGATTAACAGAACTATAAGGTGATGACAGAACGTAGTGGCACAAGATCCATGCACACACACACACACACACACACAGATACAGACACAGACACACACACACACACAATCGCACAAACACACGCATGCACGCATGCACGCATGAACACACACACAAACACACGCATGCATGCACGTACAAACACACACACAGGCCTGTATGATACTATGATTAATCTCTTGGAATGTAGTGGTGCTGAACGATATCTCAATAGTTGCTGTGGTTTTAGGCTGGAATTACCTGAGATTGAAATACAGTTTTTTACAATCACTTTGGCATTAATTTCAGAACCTTGACGTCATTTTTCAAAACTCTAGACACAAAACTCAAAACGGTAATCACTTGTAACACAGGCTGTCCAATGTTCAAAACATTGCATTGTGCATTCATATCTTTAAAGAAATCTTGCACTTGCACAATCATTGGTTCAAAAAACAAATGTATTGTGAAATACCAATGAAACGTTAATTTAGATACCCACACACAAGCAACCGATAGTTTCACTGTGTCATTGTTCGTACAATCATTAAATATTGTAGTACAAAATAGGTGATACATGTTTCATTATGGTACTACATGTAAATACATCCCTGTAAAAGTACTGCAGTAGTAGAGAGAATACTACAGACACAGTGGAATCATTGAACAAAATCTGAAATATATTGATGAAAAACAATACAGTACTGTAAAACATCAAATGCAGTGTTCCTCAACTTGCTTGCTTGTACTGTAAAAAGCAAAACGTAGGAGTGATTACTGTACTTCTACATTTTCATCAACTCTGTCTTGTGGATTTGGCCACAGGTTCTCATCTACATCACAATGGATGTTTTCATTAGCCAATCATCTTGGAAAAAACCTTTGGCCATGGCGAATCCAGGCCTGACACTGGTCTGCCGTGATGTCATTGCATGCGTCATCCATGGCCTGGAGAAGAGTGACTTGTTCATGAGGGCGCCTATCATAAACCTTCCATCTCCATGTGGAGAAAAATTCCTCAATCGGGTTAAGGAAAGGAGAGTACGGGGGTAAATACAGGGTGGTAAATTGTGCATGGGCCTGAAACCATGCTTGCACCATATGAGCATGGTGGAACCTGACATTTTCCCACACAATGACATAGGTCACGCCATCAGCTCTACAGACCTGATCGAGCTCATCAAGGAAGGTTACAAGGAGAGCTGCATTATATGATCCAATACGAGGTCTGCGTCCCACCACACCATCTTCTGATCTAGCCGCACACATGGTAATGTTGGCCCCAAGTTGTCCAGGTACTTGGATGGTTGCCCGCTGGCCAATGAAATTCCGACCTCTCCTCCTTGTCTTGGCCAGGTTAAAGCCTGCCTCATCCAAATATATGAATTTGTGATGGTTGTCATCAGCATCCAGCTCCATCACCCTCTAAAAATACATTTTGGAAAGAGATTTACTGATTACTGTACAATGTAGAATTATTAGGGAATTTTATTACAACAGCCATCTTCAAACTGAACATACCTGAACATACTCAGTCCTCATTTGCTTCACTCTGTCTGCATTTCTTTCAAAAGGCACACGGTATAGTTGTTTTAAAGACACCTTGTGCCTTTTCAGCATGCGTGCAATAGTCGGCAAACTTATTGATTCCACATTGTTAAACATGTCTTCATTGTCCAAGATATGCTGGCGAATTTCTGTAAGGCGAATATCATTTCTGGCCCGAACCAAATCGACCACAGCCTGCTCTTGTTGGTCAGTCAGAATTTTGCCTCTGCCTCCCCTATTTGGCCTAGTCTCAATTCTACAGGGAACATTAAAGTAAGAAGACACTTGGTCACATCACCTACTCTGTGATACACATTGGTATGCAGTCATTTGACAATTGAGAGTAGCATAATGTTTAGTGCATGCTGACGACTTACCGGTTCTCATTGCGGAATGTTCTGATTATTGAGGCCACGGTTGACCTTCTGAGGTTTGGTTGTATCATTGTCATTGTCATCTCAGTCATTGTCATGCCATGATTTATGACATGGTCTTCAACTATTGCTCGGATTTCATTGGACACTCTTTGCTGTTGCTGCCGCTGTCTTGGTCCGTGGCCTTGTCCTCCACCACGTTCCCCCACACCTCTCAAACGAGGCCCATGACAACCTCTCAGAAGGGGTGCTTGTCCCCTGCCATTCCTTTGACCAAAACGTCTTCCTCGTCTTCCTCCCACTACTGCTTGACCTCTATTGTGACCTGGATCACCTGCCGGCTCCATGTTACAGTACGTATCGCTATGTTGTTGCAAGTGGATCCCAATCAATTCTTTATATACTCGTTCCGCAATGTGAACTCAATCATCAGTAACGAGTTGGCAGAATTGGACAAGCAATTACAAGGGCCTGCATCCGTACAGTGCAGTACTGTCAATACTGTAAATAGTCTGAAAAGGTGGTACATGGGAACATAGAAACGGTGTCTGATAAAGAATGATGATGAAATATTACATCCATAGATAATGTAGTCTAATTGGTTCATGCTCCACGCTAATTGGTGACAATGAATCTCGTTATCTTGAAACTTTCATGATATAAACATGGAATATTGTTTGTCTGTTTCCATACAACTATGCATTAAGAGTAATGCAACAGTTACTTATCATTTTGAGCAGTTGTATCAATTGATAGTTGGATAATTGTAATGAAATGAATAGACACTCATCTGAAATGTAATGTGTGAATTGCCTTTTTGAAATAGTAGTACTTTTATGTTAAGTTGTGTCATATTGAACAGGTGATTTTTGTTAAATGAACAAATGATCTTAGTTTTATGTGTATTGTATCCAAGCAATTGAAAAAAGTGTTAGAGTTTTGAAAAATGTGAATTTTTTGATCATTGGTTGTGAGTTTTGTGTCTAGAGTTTTGAAAAATGACATCAATGTTCTGAAATTAGTGCCAAAGTGATTGTAAAAAACTGTAACATTATCTACCATAAATTGTTGTCCGTAAACAACAACAGTGGAGAATAATTTATATTTATTGAAATGCCAGCGTCTACAACCTCCACTGCTTCCAAAAAACAGTATCAACTCTGATCTGCCGGAAATTGGCAGCTGATGAAAACACCTTCTCTCAGACAGATGAAAACACCTTCTCTCAGACAGATAACAATCTGCCTTGAATATAAACAGAAACACAGTATTTCATCCTGCAAAAGCCTACATCCCATCTGATTATGAAAATCTGTCAACATTATCCCTGTGGAGAGAGAGAGAGAGAGAGAGAGAGAGAGAGAGAGAGAGAGAGAGAGAGAGGGAGAGAGAGAGAGAGAGAGAGAGAGAGAGAGAGACCCTCATCACAAAGATGAGGTGATGATCAGGAAGAAGCACATTATCTATCTGGCATCCCTGAAGCAGTCATACTTCCTTTAACACGGGATATGAGAGAATGTGTATCTGTAAAATGTGGGACATGCCTTTAATTAGCAGACGTTCTTGTTTATTAGCGGAGCCAGCTTAATTAGCCGTCTCGTTTTTTTCCGCCTTGCTTTGTCTCTGCGTTGTTGTTAACAAATCAACGAATAAATTAAAGAGCCGCTCATTGGATAGTACGGGGGGATGATCACAGCTTTGGTGGCACTTCTCTGACTCCCAATTATCAACTTCCTGTTGATCTGATCTCATACAATAAAATCAATCTTCTTAAAGTTCTGTTGGAGACAGAGGATGAGGATGTATGAGCCGAAAGCAATCAGAAGCTGGAACTGTTAACAAAGTGATTGCTTGCTAACTGGTTAACTTGCCCCTTTTGTCTAACATTAGCTATAACTAGCTAGCATAGCAAGCTAAGCTACTGGCTAGCAAGCAAAAAGTGATATTTTCGATTAATTTTATTTACAACTTACACAGGCCATAGCTGTCCACATTTTGTTCGTTTTTGAAAGCTAAACAGACATTTTTCCCTCTTGTTAAAAAAAAAAAACTTGTATTAGCCTTTATTTGTATTAGCAATTCTGAGAGATGTGATTATGGTCAATAGTGTTTTTCACCAGCAGATGTTTGAGTTCTCTTAAAATGTAAAGCAACCTTTAAGGCTGGATAAGAGGCCCTTTTGTTGGAATTAACATAAAAAACCTCAACAAGCTTTAACAAAAATGAATTAACTGAAAGCAAGATTTAAAGCAATTAATTTTTTTGGGATCAATGAATGCCTCCTTCCTCTTTCTGATAACAAACCCATGAAGCAATCCTTGATGCCATTTCAAAGGGCGGGGGAAAAACCTGGTACATGAGTTTTGCCAATATGGTAGCCGGAAACATTGTATATGGGAATTTGGATTTTTGTTTGTTTTCACAATTACACAACATCATAACAATTCAAAGGTTGATTCATCATATACAGTGGGAAAAAAAGTATTTAGTCAGCCACCAATTGTGCAAGTTCTCCCACTTAAAATGATGAGAGAGGCCTGTAATTTTCATTATAGGTACACGTCAACTATGACAGACAAATTGAGAAAAAACATTCCAGAAAATCACATTGTAGGATTTTTAATGAATTTATTTGCAAATTATGGTGGAAAATAAGTATTTGGTCACTTACAAACAAGCAAGATTTCTGGCTCTCACAGACCTGTAACTTCTTCTTTAAGAGGCTCCTCTGTCCTCCACTCGTTACCTGTATTAATGGCACCTGTTTGAACTTGTTATCAGTATAAAAGACACCTGTCCACAACCTCAAACAGTCACACTCCAAACTCCACTATGGCCAAGACCAAAGAGCTGTCAAAGGACACCAGAAACAAAATTGTAGACTGCACCAGGCTGGGAAGACTGAATCTGCAATAGGTAAGCAGCTTGGTTTGAAGAAATCAACTGTGGGAGCAATTATTAGGAAATGGAAGACATACAAGACCACTGATAATCTCCCTCGATCTGGGGCTCCACGCAAGATCTCACCCCGTGGGGTCAAAATGATCACAAGAACAGTGAGCAAAATTCCCAAAACCACACGGGGGGACATAGTGAATGACCTGCAGAGAGCTGGGACCAAAGTAACAAAGCCTACCATCAGTAACACACTACGCCGCCAGGGACTCAAATCCTGCAGTGCAAGACGTGTCCCCCTGCTTAAGCCAGTACATGTCCAGGCCCCGTCTGAAGTTTGCTAGAGTGCATTTGGATGATCCAGAAGAGGATTGGGAGAATGTCATATGGTCAGATGAAACCAAAAGATAACTTTTTGGTAAAAACTCAACTCGTCGTGTTTGGAGGACAAAGAATGCCGAGTTGCATCCAAAGAACACCATACCTACTGTGAAGCATGGGGGTGGAAACATCATGCTTTGGGGCTGTTTTTCTGCAAAGGGACCAGGACGACTGATCCGTGTAAAGGAAAGAATGAATGGGGCCATGTATCGTGAGATTTTGAGTGAAAACCTCCTTCCATCAGCAAGGGCATTGCAGATGAAACGTGGCTGGGTCTTTCAGCATGACAATGATCCCAAACACACCGCCCGGGCAACGAAGGAGTGGCTTCGTAAGAAGCATTTCAAGGTCCTGGAGTGGCTTAGCCAGTCTCCAGATCTCAATGCCATAGAAAATCTTTGGAGGGAGTTGAAAGTCCGTGTTGCCCAGCGACAGCCCCAAAACATCACTGCTCTAGAGGAGATCTGCATGGAGGAATGGGCCAAAATACCAGCAACAGTGTGTGAAAACCTTGTGAAGACTTACAGAAAACGTTTGACCTGTGTCATTGCCAACAATGGGTATATAACAAAGTATTGAGAAACTTTTGTTATTGACCAAATACTTATTTTCCACCATAATTTGCAAATAAATTCATAAAAAATCCTACAATGTGAATTTCTGGATTTTTTTTCTCGTTTTGTCTGTCATAGTTGACGTGTACCTATGATGAAAATTACAGGCCTCTCTCATCTTTTTAAGTGGGAGAACTTGCACAATTGGTGGCTGACTAAATACTTTTTTTCCCCCACTGTAACAGGAACAAAATTCTAAAGTTTTCCTTCACCGGTAGCATTTTACAACCTCCAGCCATGCAGAAGTATGAAATATTTAGAGTGGATTTGACAACCAACCCATATTGGGAATGTTTTTTCTTTTTGCCCAGAGCATTTCAATCCAGAGAACAATATGAATGGGTGAATAATTCAGCCTCCAGTGCTTGACACTTCCTGAAAATCTATTACATTTTAATCTTGTTATAGCCCAGCATCAGACTGCAGGACTTGGGAGGATCAGTTCAGCATTTCCATTTGATTTAGAAAAAGTGTCCTATGAAGCAGAACTAATGTTAGGAGGTGGTATGCGGTGGCCGGTGGTATATATAATATTGTTTTCTTCTGACATAGAGGATATGTGGTTATAGCAGAGTAAATGATTGTAAAAGCCCACACTTAAAATAATTTCTCAGGGAAATATCTGAAAGGTGAATTTAGTGGATACAGACTGGCGGCAGTGTTAGTGTCTGTTAGTGTAGGACATGGGGATGTTGGATACTCACCACTCAGCCTGAACTGGCCCCACGTGCACTGCCGAGTAGCTAGCTTTTCCGTGGCGTGACTGGTAAGGTGCTCCAGGAGGGCGGTCACGTGTGTGTTTGCGAGGCAGAGGTCCTGGGTTAAAGCCCCTTGGTATGAGCCGAATTAGGAGGAAGCGGTACTCGCTAGGCAAGCAGTGTAACGTCCGCTACGTGAGTGTGCACGTGAGCGTGCGTGATGACGGGACGAGGACATTGGTCTTGTAGAGAGGCTATTGAGCGGTTTACGTGGGATCATCAGTGTCTAAACCTCCTATCACACAGCTCCTGATAGACACCCCTGGGTATTATCACACAGCTCCTGATAGACACCCCTGGGTATTATCACACAGCTCCTGATAGACACCCCTGGGTATTATATCACAGCTCCTGATAGACACCCCTGGGTATTATAACACACTCAGCCACAATGCTGCCACTGGGAACCTCGACACAATGGACATAACACAGTACTCTGTTAATTCCACCTTAACGGACACCATCATCACCACAACCTCAAAGAGCAGAGCACCCAACACCTGCACATAGAACCACACCATGTACAGGAGGTACAATTCGGCATGACTGTCACAAGATAACGCCACCTCAGATGTACAGCACAAACACAACATCCAAACTTAACACAGCCAGCACCTACTCGTCATGAGAACACAACTCCACAGCATGGTCCCTGAATCACACATGACACAAGAACACAACTCCACAGCATGGGTCTCTGAATCACACATGACACAAGAACACAATTCCACAGCATGGTCTCCTGATGACAGCATGGTGTCGTCATGACAGCATTGTGTCGTCATGACAGCAGGGGTAAAGAGGACACAAGGAGAGAGATGTAAAGCTCCAATGTCGTTGTTATTTTAAGGATCTTGTTTTCATGAGACGTGTCATGATTTATGCCGGGGAAATAGCACACACACACACACACACACACACACACACACACACACACACACACACACACACACACACACCCACACACCCACACACAGTCGTGTATAACTGACCTTGTGGGGACACACAATTCAGTCCCATTCAAAATCCTATTTTCCCTAACCCCTAACCCTAAACCTAACCCAAACCTTAATTCTAAACTTAACCCAAAAACCTAACCTTAACCCTAACCCTAAACCTAACCCTAGCTCCTAGCCCTAAACCTAATTCTAACCCTAACACCCTAACCTTAACCCTAAACCCTCTAGAAATAGCACTTGACCTTGTGGGGACTAACAAAATGTCCCTAGTTGGTCATATTTGTGTTTGTTTACTATTCTTGTGGGGACTTCTGGTCCACACACACACGCAGGCCCACACACACACACAAACGCACAAACACACACACAAACTCACATACACACAAACACACACACACATCCCCTTGTCATCCCCCTGTCAGGTTTCCAAAAACAGCCTGAGCGATGCCAAGGAGAGTCTTTCATCTCTGGATTACCATCAACCACTATCCCCCAAAATCTTCCATCGAAGATGAAACAAGTAAAGAGAACCTAGAATTAGTTTTGCTCACTAATCTACGGTAAGTCTTCTTTGGCAGAAACACACTGGGCCATGTTGAGGTATTCCAAGACTTCTCCAAGATGGTGGATAGCTTGATGCATGTGATGTTGCTGTAGGTACTCAGAGAAAGTCAGGTGATAACAGTGATAAAGGTGTGTTCTGTGGAGTCTCCGTAAGGTGTCAGTGCTGTTCTTGGTTCAATGATCATTGACGAGAGGGAGAGAAATAGTGTTGATCAATACTTTAACCTACCGGCAACGCAGTTAGGCATTATGCAACTCTCCTGCTAAATTAATGATCACCCTCTTTCCCCATCGAGTAGATTGATCAGTAGGCGACGGGTAATGTACTCCCAATTACCACGATAGCAGGTAGGAATATCAGTGATTTCAGGTCAATTAGAGGAGATAGCTTTACATGGTATGGAATGGGTATAGTAGCTAATAAGTTCTACATGTGATTAACCAGGTAGGAGATTTTTTCCATTACAGTTTTTCTCAATTGTTTTGGTAAAACAGTTAATTGCGCTCAAACCGGTTAACTCGACCACGAAAGCAAACTTTGTAGAGCATGAAATGGAAACATCAATATGTTTTTAACAGAAATGCTAAGTAAAATGTAAGTTTGTTTCATATGGAGTATTGCGCCTCACATTCATTCTCCTTACAAGCAGACCCTCATGTAAAGTGTTACTTCGATATAGTTGTTGCTGTGTGGCAATGTATAGGGGTTGTTTTCTCCCAGGAAAACATGGCTCTTTTAGGACAGACGGATCCCTGATGGAAGCGGATGGCTTTTTGACCCCTGGGGAAAGTGAAAGTGAGCTCCCCACTAATTGGAAGAAGGAACCAGGAAGCCAGGAGTCCTTGGTTTTCTTTCCTATTTTCTAGAATTGTCGGAAACCTTTTTCTCACGTCGCGCAGTGTGTGTGTGTCTGTGTGTGTGTGTGTGTGTGTGTGTGTGTGTGTGTGTGTGTGTGTGTGTGTGTGTGTGTGTGTGTGTGCCGGCTGACATTTAGAAACCAACAATCCAATTTTATCAATAGAGTAGAGGGGTCAGAGTTCAACTCCGTCCCCGATTTCCTCCCTCCAAAACAAGCGGTTTTTACTGGAATCAGACGTCTCTATTTACACTCCCTCACAACAGCTAGATGGCTGTTCTTGGAATCTCCACATTTGTGAGAGACAAATAGGGTGGATAGCAAAATAAAAGTGGGCGATTCTGACCCCACTCGCTCTAGCCAGTGATGCCTTCTTTCAGCCGAATTGCTTTCTAGTGTGAGAAAGCTGTGGTCCTAATAATGATGCCACGACTCAAAGTATGAAATACAATCTTAGTCCTCGTATGAATGTAAAGTACATTCTCATTCGCAATAGAACAAAACTTTGGTCTCTCTTATGACTGTTCTGAATGCCTCATAGTATTTAGGCTGAAAGCCTGTGTGTCAGCTATAACATATTGACAGTATATTCAAAGAGTATAAAAAAACGTGTTAATGATGCTCTGGGTCCAAGGGGGTGGCTGAGACATTTCTCATGAGGTGAAGAGGTGTCGGCTGCAGTATTGAGTCCTGTAGGCAGATTTAGCTGAAATCAATGGTGCATGTGTTTGCTCGGATTAATAAACCATTGATCTGAGGCAGGTCTCATCGCCCGGTAATCTCTTTTGAAGAGGGCCGTGATTCTCTGATGGGTTCGGGCAGGTCTGTCGGTAATGAAATATTAAACCATGATCCCCCTCCACACGGATATTGCTGCATTCACTGTTCTGTGATTAGCATAGCAATGAAAGTACACACATCCAAGAAGCCATTTTGAAAAAGGAACCCTTTGGTCAGACAATACTTTCTTTATTACGCTTGCTACATATCAGCGGTATGCTTGGAACAATATCCAACGCTAGATGCTATCACACTGTAAGATTACTAGTATGACTAGTTTTGCCCTGTTGATTTCTGATTGGCTCAGGGGTTATGTGCTAACACCAACTGCAGGCCCGAGTACAAACAACTATGTTGAGCAGCGTCCAACTGAGAGGAAAACCGCTAGTGTCATAGACCGTCTAGTTGAGGTGATATGTTGCCACCTTAAGGCATGGATAATATCCTCATTCACTATCAAGTACACTATATATACAGAAGTATGTGGACACCCCATCAAATTAGTGGCTATTTCAGCCACACCCGTTGCTGAAAGGTGTATAAAATTTAGCACACCGCCATGCAATCTCCATAGACAAACATTGGCAGTAGAATGGCCTTACTGAAAGCTCAGTGACTTTCAATGTGGCACGGTCATAGGATGCCACCTTCCCAACAAGTCAGTTCGTCAATTTTCTGACCTGCTAGAGCTGCCCCGGTCAACTGTAAGTGCTGTTATTGTGAAGTAGAAACATCTAGGAGCAACAATGGCTCAGCCACGAAGTGGTAGGCCACACAAGCTCACAGAACGGGACTGTCGAGTGCTGAAGCGCGTAGAGCGTAAAAAGATATCTGCCCTCGGTTGCAACACTCACTACCGAGGTCCCGCCTCTGGAAGTAATGTCAGCACAATAACTGTTTGTCGGGAGCTTCATGAAATGAGTTTCCATGGCCGAGCAGCCGCACACAAGCCTAAGATC
>NW_028164835.1:0-16159 GCF_964263955.1 Coregonus lavaretus
AACACACACACACACACACACACACACACACACACACACACACACACACACACACACACACACACACACACACACACCACCACACACACACACACACACACACACACACACACACACACCACCACACACACACACACACACACACACACACACACACACACACACACACACACACACACACACACACACACACACACACACACACACACACACACACACACACACACACACACACACACACACACCACCACACACACACACACACACACACACACACACACACACACACACACACACACACACACACACACACACACACCACACACACACACACACCACACACACTCACACACACACACACACCACCACACACACACACACACACACACACACACACACACTACACACACCACACACTGCTACACTGCTACATTGCTATACTGTCCTGAAGGAACAGCTCAACTCTAGGTTTTCTGGGTTTTCTGGGTTTTCTCTTGGTCTTTTCTTCAACAGAGAAACAGTCAGTAAATGTTCTGGGCGTTGGGTTTGGGGTTTGGGGTTTGGGGTTTGGCACAGGAAGGGCCAGAGGGCCATGGTTCACATCAAAAATGTTCCCCCCCCCCATCATCACAGTGTTAATTCACTCTTGTTATGTTTCAGACCTCTAATTGTTCAATTGTTTTGCGAGACCTCGTGGTTTATTTTACCCGTTCCTGAGAGGTTTCTTGGTTTCTTGGTTTCTATGGGATTCAGATTACAGGCTGTTTTCCACGCTGTTCCAGTTTATCTAGCTTCTGATCTACTCCTGTGATTATTCCACAGCAAAGCCGATGTTGATGGGTTAGCTGCAGCTCAAGCAGCCCATTAGCTAACGTGCTTCAGACTGCTTGATCAACTGTACAGGCGCAACAGTATAAAGCTCAGCTGTGTAAAGTGTCTAATTCCATGTACACAAACTGCTGTGTGAGACATGCTAACATGTATCCTTTTTCCACAATTCAAATCTATGTTTTTTTTAATGCTAATTGCTCTGAAATGCAACAGTGACTCTGGCATATACGTGAGAACACTGAGTCTGGAATAAAGAAAATGTCAAAGGCTTCTTCTTACCTCACTCCACACAAGCATCGTCCCGAACACGACTTGGAGGCCATCGAAGAAGTTGTCTCCTATGATGATGACTGTGGCTCCTCCCGTGGTCCATCCTTCACTGGGGCTGATGGCTTTGATGCAAGGGGTGGCTGCTTGTAACAGACAGAACAACGGAGAGGATTTAGGACCTAGCTCCACGTCTGTTACACCGCTGATCATAGCACGAACAACACAACTAAACACCAGGCGCTGAAGAGCCAGATCCTACATCGGACCGAGCATTACTCGTGTGGTTAAAGAGAAAACCCATTAAATGTTTTATTTTTTTTTACAAGGCAAAAGGCCAACAGACTATTGGTTTGTTCTAGCTACGGAAATCCTGAGGAAAAATGGCTTGCTGTAGCAAATGGTGTGTCAGGGTAAATATGGCTGTTACTAGGGGCTGTGGCGGTCATGACATTTTGTCAGCCAGTTATTGTCATGCCAGTTCTCATGGTAATTGACGTTAATTAACATAAACACATTTAGCATCTCCAGGTCTCCATGCATACAAGCCACTGATGGACGACCTTTGGAACATCTACATAAAAAAAGTCTAATAAATCCATTTAATATACACCATCACAATAAATCCATGATTTATTTTAGGCAGGTCTAAAGAAGCATTATGATATGAAGAAGAACAGAATATGAGTTGGCCTACTGTATGTTATCTGGCTGTGCTCCATGCCATAGGCTGTAGGCTTGTTCATTTAGCTGACAAGATAGGCCTATACTGTAAGTCCTGTGCCATTATTTTATATTATATGATTTTATAGTAAGAAGAATATAATTGAACTTAGCTGAATAAAAATAGAAAGGATGTTTTCCCACTACTGAGCGAGTGCGCATAGGAAGCGGAAATGTTGAGCGTAAAAGTGATCATTATAAAACAGGTCCCAGACACTAGATTTAGAGTTATTTGGCAGCTTTAGTTCTGAATGATACAAACCTGAGAATGTCTTAGAAATCTAAAGATATATGGTCTGCATGGTGATATATGGGCTGCATGGTGATATATGGTCTGCATGGTGATATATGGGCTGCATGGTGATATATGGGCTGCATGGTGATATATGGGCTGCATGGTGATATATGGGCTGCATGGTGATATATGGGCTGCATGGTGATATATGGGCTGCATGGTGATATATGGGCTGCATGGTGATATATGGGCTGCATGGTGATATATGGGCTGCATGGTGATATATGGGCTGCATGGTGATATATGGGCTGCATGGTGATATATGGGCTGCATGGTGATATATGGGCTGCATGGTGATATCTGGGCTGCATGGTGATATATGGGCTGCATGGTGATATATGGGCTGCATGGTGATATATGGGCTGCATGGTGATATATGGGCTGCATGGTGATATCTGGGCTGCATGGTGATATATGGGCTGCATGGTGATATATGGGCTGCATGGTGATATATGGGCTGCATGGTGATATATGGGCTGCATGGTGATATATGGGCTGCATGGTGATATATGGGCTGCATGGTGATATCTGGGCTGCATGGTGATATATGGGCTGCATGGTGATATATGGGCTGCATGGTGATATATGGGCTGCATGGTGATATATGGGCTGCATGGTGATATATGGGCTGCATGGTGATATCTGGGCTGCATGGTGATATATGGGCTGCATGGTGATATATGGGCTGCATGGTGATATATGGGCTGCATGGTGATATATGGGCTGCATGGTGATATATGGGCTGCATGGTGATATATGGGCTGCATGGTGATATATGGGCTGCATGGTGATATATGGGCTGCATGGTGATATATGGGCTGCATGGTGATATATGGGCTGCATGGTGATATATGGGCTGCATGGTGATATATGGGCTGCATGGTGATATATGGGCTGCATGGTGATATATGGGCTGCATGGTGATATATGGGCTGCATGGTGATATCTGGGCTGCATGGTGATATATGGGCTGCATGGTGATATATGGGCTGCATGGTGATATATGGGCTGCATGGTGATATATGGGCTGCATGGTGATATATGGGCTGCATGGTGATATCTGGGCTGCATGGTGATATATGGGCTGCATGGTGATATATGGGCTGCATGGTGATATATGGGCTGCATGGTGATATATGGGCTGCATGGTGATATCTGGGCTGCATGGTGATATATGGGCTGCATGGTGATATCTGGGCTGCATGGTGATATATGGGCTGCATGGTGATATATGGGCTGCATGGTGATATATGGGCTGCATGGTGATATATGGGCTGCAAGGTGATATATGGGCTGCATGGTGATATCTGGGCTGCATGGTGATATATGGGCTGCATGGTGATATATGGGCTGCATGATGCGACTAGAGGATACTGATGATTTGAGAATAGTAGCAAAAAATAAAGCTTGCTCTGTTCCTTGCCTCAGGCTGCACAGCTGTTCTCTCATCAAGTGATCATATTTTCACCCATCAGACTATTCTCAATGTAATCTTGTCTTTACTAATATGTAAAATTAGTTTCGATTTAGAATGGCCCACCCTTACCATTCAGTAATGACAACAAGGGACACACCCTTACCATTCAGTAATAACAACAAGGGACACACCCTTACCATTCAGTAATAACAACAAGGGACACACCCTTACCATCCAGTAATGACAACAAGGGACACACCCTTACCATCCAGTAATGACAACAAGGGACACACCCTTACCATTCAGTAATAACAACAAGGGACACACCCTTACCATCCAGTAATGACAACAAGGGACACACCCTTACCATTCAGTAATAACAACAAGGGACACACCCTTACCATTCAGTAATAACAACAAGGGACACACCCTTACCATTCAGTAATAACAACAAGGGACACACCCTTACCATTCAGTAATAACAACAAGGGACACACCCTTACCATTCAGTAATAACAACAAGGGACACACCCTTACCATTCAGTAATGACAACAAGGGACACACCCTTACCATTCAGTAATAACAACAAGGGACACACCCTTACCATTCAGTAATAACAACAAGGGACACACCCTTACCATTCAGTAATAACAACAAGGGACACACCCTTACCATTCAGTAATGACAACAAGGGACACACCCTTACCATTCAGTAATAACAACAAGGGACACACCCTTACCATTCAGTAATGACAACAAGGGACACACCCTTACCATTCAGTAATAACAACAAGGGACACACCCTTACCATTCAGTAATAACAACAAGGGACACACCCTTACCATTCAGTAATAACAACAAGGGACACACCCTTACCATTCAGTAATAACAACAAGGGACACACCCTTACCATTCAGTAATGACAACAAGGGACACACCCTTACCATTCAGTAATGACAACAAGGGACACACCCTTACCATTCAGTAATGACAACAAGGGACACACCCTTACCATTCAGTAATAACAACAAGGGACACACCCTTACCATTCAATAATAACAACAAGGGACACACCCTTACCATTCAGTAATAACAACAAGGGACACACCCTTACCATTCAGTAATAACAACAAGGGACACACCCTTACCATTCAGTAATGACAACAAGGGACACACCCTTACCATTCAGTAATAACAACAAGGGACACACCCTTACCATTCAGTAATAACAACAAGGGACACACCCTTACCATTCAGTAATGACAACAAGGGACACACCCTTACCATTCAGTAATAACAACAAGGGACACACCCTTACCATTCAGTAATAACAACAAGGGACACACCCTTACCATTCAGTAATGACAACAAGGGACACACCCTTACCATTCAGTAATAACAACAAGGGACACACCCTTACCATTCAGTAATAACAACTTTTATTTTTTTCATTTTGAGATTTCACAAGATTAACAAGATTAAATGAAAAGGGCATGTGTTGCAGCCTGTTGGAGATAGTCAGCGAGAGCGTTCTAGAGCGGCAGAACCGTGACCTTTACAGGAGTGCTAGCAAGCTCCGGACCACCAGCAGCCCTCACTGAGGCTCCGGACCACCAGCAGCCCTCACTGAGGCTCCGGACCACCAGCAGCCCTCACTGAGGCTCCGGACCACCAGCAGCCCTCACTGAGGCTCCGGACCACCAGCAGCCCTCACTGAGGCTCCGGACCACCAGCAGCCCTCACTGAGGCTCCGGACCACCAGCAGCCCTCACTGAAGCTCCGGACCACCAGCAGCCCTCACTGAGGCTCCGGACCACCAGCAGCCCTCACTGAAGCTCCGGACCACCAGCAGCCCTCACTGAGGCTCCGGACCACCAGCAGCCCTCACTGAGGCTCCGGACCACCAGCAGCCCTCACTGAGTCGTCCAGTCAGGGACGGAGGGCCGTTACCAGCCCTCCATTTGAATGTTCCCTCTCTCTCTCTTTTACCACACCTTCTTCTACACCCAGACTTCCTCTGGCCCGCTTTGATGAGGTTTTTCTGAATGCAGATTCTGGTACAAAGAGACTAGATTCTAAAGATGTACACTTCGGCCATTAAAAAGCTCAGTTCTCCTACCTCTATTTCCTGATGCTAAAATGTTCAGTGGGAGGGAGGTGACTAACAGTTATGGATTTCCTTCACTCTCACTCCCGCTCCTCCACCCTCTGCATTAACTGCTCTTTCATTTTTTTTTTTCCTGTGGGTTTTCAGTCCATCTCTCTTATTGTTGTTGGCTAGAAGGAGAGACAACGGAACAGTGCCTTTAACTGTAAAAGCCACAAAGCCTCGTAAATAATTCACAAAAGGATGTTTTTGCAATCGGTAGAACCTTTTAGTGTAATTGGGGTTGTTGTACCTGAGGTGTCTGAGTTTAAACTGGCTACCATACTGTGTACCACTGTGACGGCATTGTTTCTATCATTGTAATTCAGTTTATACAAAACCGGCGCTAAAAAAAAAATACTGTATGTAAAAAAAAAAAATTGTGATAAAATGTAACTGTTTCTGGTAATAAAATTAGAAATGATAAAATAATCATAAAATAATAATGTGTTATAATTATAAGGCCTACATATGATCAATAATGTGGCTATATAATCATTGCCCATCATGCATTCATTTCCCCGCTCTTTCCCTCAGCTATCTCTCTGTCAGCCAGCCAGGTTAATCACCATTAGGTATTGTTGTGTTGAACACTCCAGACAAGGCTCCAGTCTTTGTTTGCTTTAATGTTGGACTAGCCGAGGTTGTATTTGCTCATTCCACGGGCATCTCCCTGTGTAGCAGAGGGCCCATGAGCACACACACACACACACACACAGACACCGCTACGGGAGGGAGGGAGGGAGCCCTGCCCTTAACTGGCACTGTTGACTCCATGCTAATAAGTTCATACAAATTTTCATTTCTGAGGCTTGCGAGTGACATTTGCTTTTCTTAATTGCGGGCAGGAGCGTTTGAAAAAGCATCAAATCTCTAAAGACAGACAAGACTCCTCAAAGGGACTGACCTTCATCAGCGCTGCCAATTATAGCAAATAATTCACCAAAAATTACAGTAAACAAATTTACTTTGTGTAGGTGAGAGGGAGGTAGGGAGGGAGGGAGGGACAGAAGGAAGGATTGAAGGAAGGAAGGGTGGGATGTGGTGGGGGGTTGTTGGGGGGGGGTGAAGGGCGGCAGGTGGGGGGGGGGGGGGTGAAGGGCGGGGGGCGGTTAGGGAGAAGAGGCTGGGTGGGATGGGGGGGGTGAACTGGGCAGAGCAGAGGCACAGGAGGGGCCGGCTGGCAGCTGGGGCCTCAGACAGCCACACACACACACACCAACTCGAAATTCGCAACGCTTCCCCCGTTGGTACCTAGCGTGGAGACGGGGGCCGAGGCTGGGGGGCCGGGGCTGCTCCAAACCGAGCCACGTCTGAGCAGCGCATGAGCCATCTCCATTCTGCCCGTGATTAGCATACATTTACAATGCACATATAGAGGGGGGGGGGGACATGTGTTCAATAGGGAGCACGGCGAACCAAATTACACAGACAGCGTTAGCCATCTAATGATATACGTGCACAATGCTCTCAAGCAGATGATGGAAATTGGAGAGAGCAGACGTACGCAGCCAGCGAGAGAGAGAGAAGGAGAGACGGACGGGCTGGAGCAGGACCAGGCTAGGTAGGCTGTTCACCCAACTTACAGGAATACCAGGCTAGGTAGGCTGTTCACCCAACTTACAGGAATACCAGGCTAGGTAGGCTGTTCACCCAACTTACAGGAATACCAGGCTAGGTAGGCTGTTCTGAAGCCAAGTTTACCCAACATACAGGAATACCAGGCTAGGTAGGCTGTTCTGAAGCCAAGTTCACCCAACATACAGGAATACCAGGCTAGGTAGGCTGTTCTGAAGCCAAGTTCACCCAACATACAGGAATACCAGGCTAGGTAGGCTGTTCTGAAGCCAAGTTCACCCAACATACAGGAATACCAGGCTAGGTAGGCTGTTCTGAAGCCAAGTTCACCCAACATACAGGAATACCAGGCTAGGTAGGCTGTTCTGAAGCCAAGTTCACCCAACATACAGGAATACCAGGCTAGGTAGGCTGTTCTGAAGCCAAGTTTACCCAACATACAGGAATACCAGGCTAGGTAGGCTGTTCTGAAGCCAAGTTCACCCAACATACAGGAATACCAGGCTAGGTAGGCTGTTCTGAAGCCAAGTTCACCCAACATACAGGAATACCAGGCTAGATACAACTTAGCATTATTCTAATTAGGCTGATTGTTTTATTATTTTTGTTAATATTATAAAAAAATCATAAAGGACCTATATTTAGTATATCAATATATTTGACAATATTTATCGAATTTTTCCTCTCCATTTTTATCTAAGTTGTGGGCTATTTTATTGTATTATTCAATAGCTAACGACTAACTAATGACTATCTAACGACTAACAAACGACTAACTCCCTGCTTGCCAGCTCTCTGGGGATTTTTCTCATCATGGCAATGCTTCTGGAAGCCGTTTGGCGGCTGCATGTGCCTCTTATCTCAATATCACTTGTCACACTCCGACGAATCGCTGGCTTTGTTGGGCCAACCTTTTATGTGCTTGAAGTGGACAGTCAACGAGGAGCCAAGAGAGAAAGAGAGAGATCCGGGAGATAGATCTGGTACAGACTACCCACTTCTCACTACTCACTACCCTCTACCCACTACCCATAACCACTACCTACCCAGCCTCCTGGCTCACCTCCCCACGTCCCCCTGTGTCTGGTTCAGACTACCCACTACCTACCCGGCCTCCCGTTTCACCTCCCCACGTCCCCCTGTGTCTGGTTCGGACTACCCACTACCTACCCGGCCTCCCGTTTCACCTCCCCACGTCCCCCTGTGTCTTGTTTACTGAACAAAGGCGTTGGTTCGTTCTTCTGTCTGCGTTCAGCGCCTGCCTCGCAGTGTGAAGCTCTAATCAGCGCTCCTCTCTGCGAAGGCAACATGGCACTGTGTTAGGGTGCATCCCAAATGCCACCCTTTTCCCCCTATGTAGTGCCCTACTTTTGACCAGGACCTATGGGTAGTAGTGCCCTTCGTATGAAATAGGGTGTCATTGGGAACACACGTTAGCCACCTTCCTCCTCATCCCTCCAGTATTGAGACACTCCAACAGGTCTCATCTTGCCTGCTGTGCTGTACGTACTGAGGACTTCCTTTGTTCTGCCTGCTAAAATGTCTTGTAATTGTGTTGGTGCGCTCCAGATGGTCAGGTTGATACCGCTGCTGATGGGATTATACCTTTTTGCCTCTCCCAGGGCCATCTGCTCCTCTTTACTGGCTAAAGCCTTGCAGCCTGGATCCGCTTGTCTTTATTGCATCAGACCTAACAGCGTTACAGCCACTTGGCATGCAAATCAGATCCACGCTGCGGGCCTCGAGGAGAGCCGGGTCGCCTGAGTACAGCACACACAGTAGAGCGTAGAGGCAGGGGAGGATGGCTGAGGCGCTCTGTACACACACTACTGAAGACTACAGGCTCATTATGAACGGAGGAACACGTGGAGGTGAGAGAGTAAGGGCCTGTTAGAGTGAGAGGAGGGAATATATTATATTTAGCTGAAATGTAAATAATAGGTTTTAGTAGTGAGGAAGAATTGCAGATAAACAGAGTATATATATTTTGTCAATGGGCACTTATCCCTGTACAGACTGTGTAAGCCAATCTAAAGCATACACACTGCTAGCTGGTGTCTGGACTTTGTAGTGAACATGGATTACACCTTATGACTGTATATCCTGCTGCTGATCACGCTGGTGTATTGTGTAAGATCTCTCTGTCTCTCTCTCTCTCTCTCTCTCTCTCTCTCTCTCTCTCTCTCTCTCTCTCTCTCTCTCTCTCTCTCTCTCTCTCTCTCTCTCTCTCTCTCTCTCTCTCTCTCTCTCTCTCTCTCTCTCTCTCTCTCTCTCTCTCTCTCTCTCTCTCTCTCTCTCTCTAAGATGGGTAGACAATAAAACAGCAGTAGTCTGAGATTTGACTCTGTGATATGAGTCTGCGTTTTAGAGTTGTAGAGGTCCCTTGTGGCTCAGTTGGTCGAGCTTTGCAACGCCAGGGTTGTGGGCTCGATTCCCATGGGGTACTAGTACGAAAAAAGTATGAAAAAATGTATGCACTCACTACAGTAAATCGCTTTGGATAAGAGCGTAGGCTAAATGACAAAAATGTAAAATTTAGAAGGTGCGCAGTTTCCATTTTTAAAATGTAAATTACTTTCAACCCAAAAATTTGAAGCTGGTGTTTAACACTTCTTCCTTTAAATCTTAGAATTGTTTCTTCACTAAATGTACCATTCTATCCAGCCACGGCTGACCTCTGCCCTCTAACACAATCGATACACACTTTATAGATCTTTGTGGTCTTCACTTAATAAAAGGGAAGATGGAGGAGATACACTCCAGATTAGGAGATTGATCATCTGAACACCACCACTACAAATATAGATTCATAAGGACAGGATCTCTGCTGCAGATTGGGCTTTTGAAGACGAATTGCTTCAGTGGTTGTTGGGTTGGGTCGAGCGAGTTGTTGGGGTTGGGTCGAGTAGGCTGTGCAGACGCCAGTTCCCCTGTCCCGCGGGACCCCCTCAGACAGGGGGGAGACCCGCGGTAGAGGGGGGAGGGTGGGGCTCAACCTCTATAATTGCTCCCCTAATTAAAGCTGGTTGCTAAGCGAAACACCCCCATTCTATCCCGTGGATACAGAGAGAGAGAGAGAGAGAGACAAACAATACGTCACGGGCCGTAACGACTTCACAGCTTAGGGCTAACCATCAATTATTAGATCGCCTCTCTCTGCCCGTTTTGTCATTAGTAAAGAACCCCAAAAACAACAATAGCTGTGTCTTTCCTTCCCCTGCAGAGTTTTGGGGATTGATATAGTGCATTTAATTGATACAACGCCTTTGCTTTTCCTTTCCTGTTGCATTATTAAAACATCAGTGTTTTGATAGTGGTGTGATAATGAATGCCTAATTAAGATGAAATCACTCATGTTATGTTATTAAAGGTTTGGGTAACACAATATTATACATACAAGCCACTTGTACTTGCCAGTGATAACTAGCTAATATACTTTGGCAGGGTCACATATTTCAGAGTGTTTGAACTGAACTGAGTCCAACAGGAAGGTAGAAGGTTGAACTCTGTCCTTCCTGTATTTATATTTCCCAGATTTTGCTGCTCCAAGTTTTCTCTCTTTTTCCCTTTTTCCGCAGAGCAACCAGTCAATCTTCTGATCTGGAGTCAGCTGTGCTGCTTTTCTCATTGAGAAGTACTACACTACAGTAGTGCTTTTATAAGGATCTACAGAACCCAGTAACAGCAACCAGACCTCACCCTACAGAACCCAGTAACAGCAACCAGACCTCACGCTACAGAACCCAGTAACAGCAACCAGACCTCACAGAACCCAGTAACAGCAACCAGACCTCACCCTACAGAACCCAGTAACAGCAACCAGACCTCACAGTACAGAACCCAGTAACAGCAACCAGACCTCACCCTACAGAACCCAGTAACAGCAACCAGACCTCACCCTACAGAACCCAGTAACAGCAACCAGACCTCACACTACAGAACCCAGTAACAGCAACCAGACCTCACCCTACAGAACCCAGTAACAGCAACCAGACCTCACCCTACAGAACCCAGTAACAGCAACCAGACCTCACCCTACAGAACCCAGTAACAGCAACCAGACCTCACAGTACAGAACCAAGTAACAGCAACCAGACCTCACCCTACAGAACCCAGTAACAGCAACCAGACCTCACGCTACAGAACCCAGTAACAGCAACCAGACCTCACCCTACAGAACCCAGTAACAGCAACCAGACCTCACAGAACCCAGTAACAGCAACCAGACCTCACCCTACAGAACCCAGTAACAGCAACCAGACCTCACACTACAGAACCCAGTAACAGCAACCTGACCTCACCACAAATCAATTGCAGATTTGAGGTTTATTTTAGAAGCCATTGAGCAAGAGTCCTATCAAAACATATCTGAATAGACACAGCACATATTGCACACAGTGCAATAACAATAATTATTATTATTATTATATACATGTGTTTATGAAATCTACCACTGAAAGATGAGAAGCTACCTGAGGAAAAAGATACGGAACTAAAGAACTAACCCGCGAGCACACGACATTGAAAATATGTCTTTTCAACATCTGTTCAACGTCTTGTGCTCACAGGGAAACTAGAGAGTCATTTTCAAAAAATAAAAGTCATGTAGAATGTGCCTACCATGATGAAGATAAGGAGAGTCCGTACCTTCAGAAGGGTCTAGACGTCGAGCCCTTCTGCCGTGCTTGGAGTTGTTGTGGACAAACATGTTGTCCGAGACAGCCAGGACGTGACCGTCCACGTTGACCGTTGTTGATACAACAACCTGCAACAGGAGTGAAAGGGGGAGCCAGTCATTAAAACAGTCTGTCTATGTATCTGTGTCAGAGCCAGGTCATGTTGGCCATGCCACACTATTAAAATGAAGTGCTTTTGTAACACTAAAACTAGCGGCAACTGAGCTGCCACCAACTTGAAGGAGATTAAACCCTTAACTTTGCCGGAGTTTTGAAACACATGGGTTTCCATTCAAAACACTCTCCAAACACCAGGCCTCAGCTTAATGTAGCTGCACTACTTTTTCATGGTTTCATTACACCATGATGGTGTTTTGAGTCTTTGTATTTTAACACTGCATGCTATACCACTTTCCAGTAGCAACAGGAATATCTGAGCCACCACAACAAAGCCATGGGAGGAAGGCCTTTCTTAGGTCTACAGGAATATACAGGGTTGTGTTCATGAGACAGCCATGGGAGGAGGGCCTTTCTCAGGTCTACAGTAATATACAGGGTTGTGTTCATGAGACAGCCATGGGAGGAAGGCCTTTCTCAGGTCTACAGTAATATACAGGGTTGTGTTCATGAGACAGCCATGGGAGGAAGGCCTTTCTCAGGTCTACAGTAAAATACAGGGTTGTGTTCGTGACACTGGCAAATGTAAGAAAATTGACTGAAACAGTCAGGGACTACCTGGACCTGTCCTTGACCTGTCCCCGGTAAGAAATGTTAACTTTAGTTTTAAAACATATTGCAGTTCACGAGTGCCACATTTAAATAGAACACACTGTTACATCTTCTCTTGTCTGTTTAACATGTTAATGTTAGACTATCCCCATTGGTTGTCTACGGTAAGATACACTAGTTGGACAGGGGATCACCCAGGGGCCTTAGAAAGACACCTCAGCCACTGTACTCAGTTTTTATGATGCCAATTTGCATATACTCCAGAATGTTATGAAGAGTGATCAGATGAATTGCAATTAATTGACAAAGTCCCTATTTTCCATGAAAATGAACTTAATCCCCAAAAAACATTTCCACTGCATTTCAGCCCTGCCACAAAAGGACCAGCTGACATCATGTCAGTGATTCTCTCGTTAACACAGGTGAGAGTGTTGACGAGGACAAGGCTGGAGATCACTCTGTCATGCTGATTGAGTTAGAATAACAGACTGGAAGCTTTAAAAGGAGGGTGGCGCTTGAAATCATTGTTCTTCCTCTGTTAACCATGGTTACCTGCAAGGAAACACGTGCCGTCATCATTGCTTTGCACAAAAAGGGCTTCACAGGCAAGGGTATTGCTGCTATTAAGATTGCACCTAAATCAACCATTTATCGGATCATCAAGAACTTCAAGGAGAGAGGTTCAATTGTTGTGAAGAAGGCTTCAGGGCGCCCAAGAAAGTCCAGCAAGTGCCAGGACCGTCTCCTAAAGTTGATTAAGCTGCTGGATCGGGGCACCACAAGGTGCAGAGCTTGCTCAGGAATGGCAGCAGGCAGGTGTGAGTGCATCTGCACGCACAGTGAGGCAAAGACTTTTGGAGGATGGCCTGGTGTAAAGAAGGGCAGCGAGGAAGCCACTTCTCTCCAGGAAAAACATCAGGGACAGACTGATATTCTGCAAAAGGTACAGGGATTGGACTGCTGAGGACTGGGGTAAAGTAATTTTCTCTGATGAATCCCCTTTCCGATTGTTTGGGACATTGTCCGGAGAAGACAAGGTGAGCGCTACCATCAGTCCTGTGTCATGCCAACAGTAAAGCATCCTGAGACCATTCATGTGTGGGGTTGGTTCTCAGCCAAGGGAGTGGGCTCACTCACAATTTTGCCTAAGAACACAGCCATGAATAAAGAATGGTACCAACACATCCTCTGAGAGCAACTTCTCCCAACCATCCAAGAACAGTTTGGTGACGAACAATGCCTTTTCCAGCATGATGGAGCACCTTGCCATAAGGCAAAAGTGATAACTAAGTGGCTCGGGGAACAAAACATCGAAATTCTGGGTCCATGGCCAGGAAACTCCACAGACCTTAATCCCATTAAGAACTTGTGGTCAATCCTCAAGAGGCGGGTGGACAAACAAAAACCCACAAATTCTGACAAACTCCAAGCATTGATTATGCAAGAATGGGCTGCCATCATTCAGGATGTGGCCCAGAAGTTAATTGACAGCATGCCAGGGCGGAATGCAGAGGTCTTGAAAAAGAAGGGTCAACACTGCAAATATTGACTCTTTGCATAAACTTAATGTAATTGTCAATAAAAGCCTTTGACACTTATGGAATGATTGTAATTATACTTCAGTATACCATAGTAACATCTGACAAAAATATCTAAAAACACTGAAGCAGCAAACTTTGTGAAGACCAATATTTGTGTCATTCTCAAAACTTTTGACCACGACTGTACTGTACTGTCCTCTGCAGAGGGCAGAGAACTAACCACTCCACAACTTCTGAACAATAAAGGAAAAAACACATTTAATGCAAAGTACGAGGTCCTGAAGTCCAGCCTCCATTGTTTCTGTTGCTAAGAAATGGAAAAAAGCAGCTGTTTCTCTCTCTCTCTCTGTCTTCTTTAGTTTCGTGGTGGGTACATGTCCCTGTGGGTGTAATGGTATTAAAGACAATACATTATGTCACACCAATCAGAGGAAGGAGTCTGTTTTCATACCTTGAGTAGCTAAACAAAATAAGAGCTGTTGTAACTACTTCCACCCAGCGTGTTGGCTCGCTGCTCACACCATTCATGTCCTGGCTGTAGCTGAGTACTTACAGTATACATGTTTACATTCTTCCCTGAAGCTGAACTGTCTATGAGTAAAAACCTGGTTACATTATACTTCATATGTGTGGGCATCTACTCTCAGAGTGTAAAAGCCTATATAAACTAACGCACATTAAAAACATATAGCTATCTTAAAAAATACTTTAAACTCTAGCACATTATAAACATTATAGCTATCTTTAAAAAGACTAAACTAAAGCACATTAAAAATATTATTACTATCTTAAAAAATACTCTAAACTAAAGCACATTAAAAACATTATAGCTATCTTTAAAAAAAAACTCTGAACTAAAGCACATTAAAAACATTATAGCTATCTTTAAAAAATATTCTGAACTAAAGCACATTAAAAACATTATAGCTATCTTTAAAAAGACTAAACTAAAGCACATTAAAAACATTATAGCTATCTTTAAAAATAATCTAAACTAAAGCACATTAAAAACATTATAGCTATCTTTTAAAAAACTCTGAACTAAAGCACAATAAAAACATTATAGCTATCTTTAAAAATAATCTAAACTAAAGCACATTAAAAACATTATAGCTATCTTTTAAAAAACTCTGAACTAAAGCACAATAAAAACATTATAGCTATCTTTAAAAAATATTCTGAACTAAAGCACATTAAAAACATTATAGCTATCTTTAAAAAGACTAAACTAAAGCACATTAAAAACATTACAGCTATCTTTAAAAAGACTAAACTAAAGCACATTAAAAACATTACAGCTATCTTTATTTTATCTTCATCATTAGTGTGGACGGCTCTTCTCTTGAAATAGAGCAAAAAGAAAGTGGAGGTCTGTAGTTCGCCAGGAAATGATAGTGAGAGGCCTCTTTAAAACACATCATAAACATTCTAGTTGTATTTCTTCTCTCTTCATATGTAAGTGTGGACGTCTCCTCTCCAAATAGACCAACAAAAAAGCACATCCAGTTTTGCTTCAAGCACTTCATTAGCCTTTGCTATGACAGGGAGGGCTGTTTTGTCAAAATAAGACACTGCATTTACAAGTGTGAACATGCCGATAAAATATATTTTTTTCTCATTTGGAGTGGGTGTGAGCAATACCTGCCACTCATCTCTCTCCCACCCTCCTCCACTCTCCACGTTGAACGAATGAGAGCACTGTCTTTTTATTCATTTTCTCTCGTCAAGCCGGGAGGCGGGTTCTTCTAGGCTTTAGCTAGTTCCTCTGTCACTTAAGGAGATACACATGGAAAGGGACTCTGTCCAGTTGTCCATCTGCCGTTAACAGTCTCTCAGCCACCCGCCTCACCACCCCTGCCTCTTCTTCACTCTAACAGTCACCATTCACATTGATCTGTTGATATTAACATTGATCAGCTGTTTCATCTCATTAGTCTGGCAGCCTCTGTCATAGT